>NW_027100725.1:5170379-5285379 GCF_040412425.1 Macrobrachium rosenbergii
ATATCTAAGAAGGCTAATTTTGAATTGTGTTCTCTCTCCATTGTAAAAATTAATATTATTATGGTAATTATTAGAAAAATCCTGGAACCAGTCTGGTTCGATGCAGACCGGTACCTGGATTTTCGCTAACCGTTTGACAGATCTAGAAAAAATTGGCACGTGGCAACCATTTGACTCAACTTAGATAGCAGGGTAGGCTTCAAACCTGCACCTCCTTCCCCTTATCATTCCCCCATCCCCCATCCCCATTCCCTTCCCCTTCTCTTTGTAACTTATGTGTTAACTGCTTGGCCGATTTAAACAAAATTAAGCACATGGCCATAATTTGACCCAACTTAGAAAACATGGTAGGTTTCAAACTCGTACCCCCTTCCCATTAACCTATTGCCATCCCCTTTTCCCCTTCCCTTTGTGATTACTGTATGTTGCGACCGTCTGACCGATCTAGAGAAAATTTAGCAGGTGTCCATCATTTGACCTGATTTAGATAATAGGACAGGTTTCAAACCCACACCCGTTTCCCATTCCCCCTTTCCTTTGTAACCTATGTGTTAACCGCTTGACCGATCTAGACAAAATTTGGTACATGGCCACTATTTGACCCAACTTAGATAATAGGGTAGGTTTCAAACACATACCACCTTCCCATTCCCCTTCCCCATCGCCCTTTCCCCTTCCCTTTGTGACTTATGTGGTAACCACTTGACTGATCTAGACAAAATTTGGCATGTGGCCATCATTTGACCCAACATCGATAATATGGTAGATTTCAAACCTGTACCCCACTTTCCCTTCCCCTTCCCCTTCCCCTTACCCTTCCCCATTGCCTCTCCCCTTCCCCTTTCCCATCGCCCTTTCCCCTTCCCTTTGTAACTTTGTGGTAACCTCTTGACCAATCTAGGCAAAATTTGGCACATGGCCATCATTTGGCCCAACTTAGATAATAGAGTGGGGGTGAAATGAAGGAAATATCTCTCTCTCTCTCTCTCTCTCTCTCTCTCTCTCTCTCTCTCTCTCTTTCTCTCTCTCTCTCTCTCTCTCTCTCTCTCTAACAACTATTTACACTCTCTCTTTGTTGGAAATAAGGAATGGAAAAAGGTACACATTCAAACTGTTGGGAGGAAATCATCTTTTGGGGTGTGGGTGGAATGTAGGAAGATTTCTCTTCTCTCTCTCTCTCTCTCTCTCTCTCTCTCTCTCTCTCTCTCTCTCTCTCTCTCTCTCTGTTGGAAATATGGAAAGAGAAAGAAATTCATTCATACAGTTGGGCTGATGTCAGTTTTGGGGTGGGGCAAAATGTTTGAAATCTCTCTCTCTCTCTCTCTCTCTCTCTCTCTCTCTCTCTGGTTGAATGAAGAAATAGAGAAAGATATTCATTCAAAATGTTGGGAGAGAATTCAGTTTTGGCGGTGGGGTGCAATGTAGGAAGTATCTCTCTCTCTCTCTCTCTCTCTCTCTCTTGTCGGAAAGAAGGAATAGAAAAAGGTACTCATTCAAACAGCTGGGAGGGAAATC
The DNA here is from genome assembly GCF_040412425.1 of Macrobrachium rosenbergii. Taxonomy (NCBI): domain Eukaryota; kingdom Metazoa; phylum Arthropoda; class Malacostraca; order Decapoda; family Palaemonidae; genus Macrobrachium; species Macrobrachium rosenbergii. Next base: position 5,171,895 of record NW_027100725.1, read on the forward strand.
AGTTTCGGGGTGTGGGTGGGATGTAGGAAGTAGCTCTCTCTCTCTCTCTCTCTTTGTTGAAAAGATGGAAAGTAAAAAGTGACTCAAACAACTGGGAGAGAAAATAGTTTTTGGAGTGGGGTGGAAATTCAAAAAAACAGACTCTAAAGAAAGAGTGATACTTCTACATTCCACCTCCACCCCAGAAACTGATTTCCCTCCCCACTGTTTGAATGAATCTCTTTTTCCATTCCTTCTTTCCAACAGAGAGAGAGAGAGAGAGAGAGAGAGAGATCGCATGAGTTCTACAAAGAACATTATCCATTTCATATAGAAATGATACAGGTACAGAGAAAGCAGACGTGAAGAGAGATGATGTGAATTCTATGTGAATTCTACAGAAAATGTGATCTATTCAGTGCATGAACGAAAAAGTGAGACAGAGGGGAAGAGAGAGAGGTGTCGTGAATTCTTCATAAAATACGTTCATTTTTACCAGTAATATAATGCAAATAGATAAAAAAAATTAGCCTAACATCTTGGAAAGTTGCTGAAATTTTAGGAAAATTCTAAAAAAATTATCCCCTATATTTTCTAATTATAAATAATGACTTGTTTACAAGCAAATTACCTAAAATGTTATTTGATTCCAAGTAAATAATGATAAAAAGTGGGAAAACAAAAAGGGTGTGACATCTTACCTTGTGTCCAGCCAGTCTTCCCCTGAAAGAGAAAGAAAGAGCCAAGTTGAAAAGGGACGAGACACTGACTTTTAGTGCAGACTAGTCCTTGTGTGAGCATGTTTATCAAACAACACATGTCCTTGTACACTTGTGAATATACGTGTGTGTGTGTGTGAGTAAGAGAGAGGGAGAGAAGGAGAGGGATTTTTATTAAAAACACAAGAGCAAAAGCTGAAAGTTTCATGAGAAATAATTCATACAAATGAGAAGAGGAGAGGGAGAATTTTTATTTAAAAGAGCAGAAACAAATGGAAAATACAGGGGCAAGGATGTTTGTATTTTTATAAAAAAAAATGTATATGCAGTATATGACAGAGAGAGAGAGAGAGAGGGCAAGGATGATTTAAAAAAAGTTTTTGTATTATATATCAGACAGAGATAAGAGAGAGAAACAGATAGGGCAACGATGATTTTATTTGCATAAAAAATGTTTCTAGAATATAAAACAAAATGAGTATGTAGTATATGAGAGAGAGAGAGACAGAGAGAAAGGGCAAGGATGGTTTTATTTGTATAGAAAAATATGTAAACAGTATATGACAGAGGGAGTGAGAGAGAAAGAGAGAGAAAATGGCAGCAAGGATGATTTTGTTTTTATAAAAAATGTGTATGAAGTATATAATAGAGAGAGAGGGCATTGATGATTTTATTTTCATAAAAAAATGTGTCCGCGGCATATGAGAGAGAGAGAGAGGGCAAGGATGATTTTATTTTTATAAAAGTATGTGTATGAGGAATATGACAGACAAACAGTGAGAGAGAGAGAGAGAGAGAGAGAGAGAGAGAGAGAGAGAGAGAGAGAGCAAGATTCATTTTGTGATGATACTGCATGAGAATTTCAGCCTGTTAAAGTATATACGTTCAAAAGACGTTAACACTAAGACTCGTAAGGTTACTTTTGAAAATGAAACAAATGTTTCACATTCTAAAAACAATGTTCCTGTTGAAGACACTTTGCAACTCGTAAATCAACACGTAATGTTTCTTAAGAAGCCTTGTAGATTAATTGAAGAGTGTTGCATAAACGTTTGGTCCATTTTCCATGCTTAGCATGATACTGAAATGCCTTGATAATAAGTTGCTTTATTGATGATGTAACAAGGTTAGTCTAAGTTGCATGTAAAGTTGATGTACACACTCATTGCCATGATTTATGCTTTTGATAAAGATAGGGATGTCATATAATTGTACGCTAGCTGTGTGTGTATTGTTTCTCTGTGCTAGCACTGTTACTGTTTGTATATACACGCTACCCAGGAGAAAAATAAACAATGTTCTAAGCACCACGAATCTTATCTCTCAAGCCTTCATATATACATTAGACAGTAGAATGAAAACCCCGAGATATCATTGAACCCTACCTGGCCTAGTTTAGCCTGTGCAATCATCGTCCTCTCCCTTCGCCTCACACCACACATTAGACAAAACACTATCACCACACATGGTGAACCCCGCAAATGTCCTGTGATGCTTATTGCATTGGCAGTGTGTATATTGAATATGTGTGTGTGGCGGGAGAGGGGAGGGCGGTTATCTCAGCACTGTGCATCTATAAAAGTGTCACAAAAGATGCTATAAACTGCAAAACATGCTCTTTCAGTATGCCAGAATTAGTTAGGAACAAAAGGGACCAAAAGGAAGATACTGCACAATGCTGTGATGGAAGAGAAGTTCTTAAGAAGAGGTACAGTAGAACGCTTATGGCACCCTTGTGGACGACTGGAATGGTTGGCAGATACTTAGAGGGTATTAGGAAAACAGCATCATGAGCTGGATGAAGTAAATATAGCTTGTAAAGAGGCATCCCAAAAGTACAATGGGCAAATACTACTAACACTGTTTGTTATTCACTAGAAAGGAGATGTGGGCACTGAAACAGACTGGAGAGATTGAAATGGTTTGACTATACAATACATTTGCTAAATTTCAGGACAGAGAAAGGAAAGTGTGATGCGGGGAAAGTCCACAACTGCAATTGCCTCAACACCCATTGCCTAATCTAAAAGAGAAATATTGACTTTATTTTCCAAGGTGCTCTCAGACAGCCATTTCAATGGCTCTTCATGGATGAAGAGCCATTCCCAAAAAGACTACCATATGGAGTAGCTAGCAGTACAGGAATAAGGCAGCAAACTCACGGAAGGCCTGAGAAAAAAAGTGCTGCAAAGAAGTCGTACCTTGCAAATGATTCAGAAAATAGCAAGGGGTCCTAGAAGTGGATCATTTTCAATCAAATGTAACTGTAGGAGAGCCTCATCAATAGCCAGGTGTGTCAAGTACCAAATAAACAGAAGAGTTACCAGTATGCAAAGAACGGGCATACTTGTCAGACAAGTAAGCCCAGTCCTGGTGTACCTAAGTATCTGAGTGTAAAGAAATGTCAGGCACACAAAAGCCCCAAAATGGGCAATGGGTGTAGTAACTGCAACAAACGTGGTCATTTTGAAATCAATGTAGGTTTTCTAATAATAGAAAGACCACTAAGCATGTCAATGGAGCCATGAATTTAGATATGGGCTGAAGCAAACATGAAGAAAATTCACAAAATGCAATGGAAGCACAATCCAAATATGCATTTCACATAAATTCAGTAAACAAAGATGCTAAGGAATAACTTGTGGCTCAGATAAAATTGGTGGACCCATACAAATGCAGATAGATACACTGGAAAAGATACAGTTGTTTCCTAAATGAGTTGCCAAAACCAAACTTCTGTTAATAATCAAAACTTCAGACAAGGTGCTTAAAAATTACAATGGCACAAACATAGACATTGTTGATTCGTCAAAAGTGGGAGTAGGAACCATTACCAAGTCACCATGAGCTGTAGTCAATGCAGAAAACAAACTTTCTTAGGCCTATATTGGTTATGGTGTATGTGTAACTGGTCACGAAGGTGACCTTTAAAAAGAAGGTATCACCCTTTCGAGAGATCATATTACAGAAAACAGCATGTAATAAAATGCTTGAGTGCCGTTCGCATACCACAAGAAGTCAATGTTCGCAGAAAACTCTTGCTGGCAGAACACGTGGAGTGGAAATGCGGTTTGAGCTTAGAACATTCTAGAAGGTGCTCCAGTTATAGATCCGGATTCGAAGAGAATATCACTGCGTTTTTTTTCCCCTGGTTGAGTGTGTAGGTACATGTGTGACCAAGTACCTCCTGATACCTTGTTTTACAGAAGGCGTGTCTTCTTGTACCTTGAACTCGAGCGATGTCACGAGTGTGTGTTCATATGTGCGTTGCAAACCCAGATAATGGGAGTGTTTCATAGAATGAGTGGGCAATACGATCCGTTCTGGGTATCATTAGCATGTAAACTGTGCCAAAGCGAAGGACACAGATGGAGTCTGTGTTCCAGAGGACTTTCGTGAAGTGAGTACAACTCATAAAACATTTTAGATTTTTCTTACAAAGTCTGGAGAAAGACTTTATCCCTGTTGCAGTGAAATCTTGTGTTTCTGCATTTTCTTTATATTTTCTGGTTTTTAATACAATGCTTGTCTCTTACAGGTATTCCTTCCTTCCTTTCTTTCTCTCCACGTACCTCTCCAAAGAAGGGAGTGGTGTGACATTGAATCATATATGAAATGACCTTTATAATGTATTGAGTGACCTTTTATGATTTGGATGACAGATGGGATATCTCTGTATTTCCTTAAATAATTGAGTGTCTATGTTTTGGACCTTAATCCAAAGATTTTCAAAGTTAGGTTGAATCATTCGATTTCACTCTTTCGTAGCTTATTCAAAGTTATTTTCGTTATTTTTTTGTCAAAGTTTTAGTTTTGTAACCTAGTATCTCATTCCAGTAGCCCTTAGAATTTAGTTAGGGGCAATGAATAACTTATGATGTGAAGATGACAGATCAGCTGACACAGCAAGTCGGCTCTCGCTACCATACATATCCCGGGAAAAGCGAGATACCAACCTCTGTTCTTAAAACAGAGAATTAAATAAAATATAGGCCTCAAAAATCGGGCCTATAACAGTTTGGCGGCAGCCGTTTAAAGTAGTTAACAGAGTTAGAATGGGTTAGATAGTTAGATAATTGGATAATTAGGTATGTATATGCTTCCGAAGAGACATAATTTAGTGTTGGCATCTCAGAATAGGATTTTGTGGGGGTCAGCAGTGTTAGACGTTGATGTGAGGTGAGCGTCCCTCACAAGCTAGTATTTCTTGAAGAGTGCTTTGTGTGTGTTTAATAATGCGTATGAGCTGTCAGTAGGGCATAAACAGGGCGGTGTTTAGGTATATATCGAAGGGTATAATGTGAAGTAATTGCGGTATTTTGACCGCTTGTGTGTGTTAAAACACGTGAAGACGTGAGTATTTCTTTTCCCTCTCTCTCTCTTTCCTTGGTGAGAGAATTCGCGCGCTGCTAAGCAGAGACGTACGTAATGTAAGTGTTGTGATTTTCTTTTTGGTTGTTACTTTAATGTGAAATTGTCCTTTTCGTTGTGTTATAATGGATGATATAGACAATTGTGTTTTTTTTCATTGTGTTGTAATTGATGTTCGGTTGCGACGGTTGTGTTACGTCATCACCACGGTGACGTAATTGCGTCACGAATTTGGGCAGAGCGTCTTGCCTTCTCTGCCATGCCTGTATGAAGTGTTGTGTGCGTGTCTCATATATTGTCTTTTTTTTATATATGGCAATCTGCTGTTCGCATCGGCGTATAGGGGGTAATAAGGGCAATGTCTTATTGTTGTATTGTTTTTGGGAACTTTTATAATTGGGTAGTATTCTATTTGATGTGAATTACGGGGTGCAAACATTTTTACGCAAGTGTGTATACATTTCTTAGTATTTTTTTCCTTTATTTTTTTTATAATTACACACGCACGTGCGTTATTTTTGGTGCATATGTGCGTGTAGGTAAAATGTGTACATGTGTACAGTATGTGGATAGAGCGGTTGCATTTGCTTGAATGGCATTTTCTGCCTGGACAAAGGAGGAAGTGTGCATCCAGCAGTTTTTGCCTTTGGAGACAGAGCGAGTCTCTGAGGGTTTGGTGCTAAGCACTTTTTCTATAGGCGTCATCAGGCCTGGGATGAGGATTGAGGGGGTAGTAGGGAGGGGGAGTTGCTGCTCGTAGAGGGTGGGAGACAAATTTTTGTGTGTGTGCTTGAGAGGCAATTCCCATTTTTCTTTGCGTTCTTTTTGTAGCTTGGCCTTGGGAGAAATGAACTTGGCCTCTTTGACTGACTAAAGAGAAATCAGCTGTTCACGTAAACAGCACTTTTTTTTTTTTTCTCCATGGGACTTGGGCATTTAATTGCAAGGGTTAGCTAATTTTGAAATTAATCTTTGGAATTTAGTTTGATGATGGGTTTAATTCATTTGGAATTTATTTAAGGGATTACTTAATAGTAAATTTAGTTTTTGGGTTTACGTAATTTTGAATTTAATTAAGGGTTTAATTAATTTTTGAATCTTATGGTGAGTTTTGTAAACTTTTGATTAAATTGTGGGTTTCGGGAACTTTGAATTTGATTGTGGGTTTAATTAACCTGGGATTTAATGATGGGTTCTGATTAATACCTTCTTTTGAGTTTTGGGGATTAATTGGTAAAGTAAAGGGATTTAACATTGCAGTTTTTGTGTTGTATGGGAATTCGGTTAAGGGAAATTGTTTTGCCTTCGGTTTTTTGCTTTGGTAAAGGGTATATACTTTCACGGAACCTTGGGAATTTTTGCTTTTGTGATTAGCCAAGAATAAGTTTGTGAATTTATGTACGAAGAAGGAAGTTGCAAACATAAGGGGAGGAAGTAGTGATCAGAGACTCCTTAGATCAGCCTATGGTTGTGTAGGACGCGGAGATCCAGTCCGCAGTCCGAAGCATTTTGTTGCAAGTCAGAATAGCCCAAAGATTGATGGGTGGCTTGAATTCTAGGATCCCACGGGGTCGTTGCTTTAATTGTAATATGCAGAGACACATTAAGAGATTTTGTCACATTAAGTATTGTGGCAGTTGTAAGAGTTATCGTCATCCTTGGCGGTCTTGCCCGTCTCGGAGACGGTATAATGATAGGCCCGCATTTCAGAATTTTGGTAGCCCAGATAAGGAAGTGCTTCACGTGAATTGTTCAAGGGGATCTGGTAATTGGCAGACATTGCCAAAAGACCGGTCATTAGTAAAGGAAAACTGGATGGGTGTCTCCTGGGATATTGGACTTTTGGGAGAACCAGCAGGGTCGAAGCCTGCTGTAATTGGTTCTGTACAGGGAATAAATGTAAGGGTCTTTATAGATACAGGAGCTTCGATTAACCTTATAAGTAATGAGTTTTGCAGATAGATGTTTCCCGATCGATCTTTGAGACCTGCGCAGGAAGCTGTATGTGACGTTCAGGCAAATAGACTACAAATATTGGGTTGTATAGATATAGATTTATCCCTCGGGAGCAGATCTTTGATGGAGCCATTTCTAGTTATAAGGGGATGTGCTTTGGGAAATACATTGTTGCTAGGGCATCCGGCGTGTGGGAGACGGAAGATCTCAGTTCATACAGGGGTTTCCGGTATAACTGTGGGGGTGCCTGGTGTGTTTGTACCGTATGAGGGCACACGTGAGTGTAATGAGTGAGAGTGTCCCGGGAGTACATGAGGGTCCGGGGCTGAATGATGAACAGGTGCCGGGTAATGTCAGGTGTTATAAAGGAGTTTTGACAAATGATGTCGTGCTTGATCCTGGGATGGTTGCGATGGTAAAATTTCGTGTAAGAGGTGTGCATAAATCCAGACAGATGTGTGGATGAATGCAGTGAGAAGTTGAAAGGGGTTTTGTGTACGAGTTCGGTAAATAATGTAACGAGTTCAGGGGAAACTTGGGTGGAGTTGATAAACTGTAACGATACAGTTCGCAATTACCAGAAGGGTACTTACGCAATTGATTTTGTTGACTGGGTAGGTGAAGATAATGCAGTGGCTATTGTCCAGGATTTTTGTTCTTTTTCAGAGGCAGATTTACAAGCTAGAAGGCAAGTTTTTAGGGATCAGTTAGCCAATGCTGATTATAAAGAATATGCTGGGGGTGTAGATGTTCTGGTCGAATTTGCGGACATAGTCGCACTCAAAGGGGATAAGTTAGGATTAACGAATGTGTTAGAACACAAGGTTCAGTTGAAGGGCAAGACTAAGCATATTTTTGTTCCTTCATATAGGATTCCTTTTAAGATTAGGGAACAAGTAGAACAAGAGGTTGATAAGTGGGAAGAAGAAGGCATTGTTAGGCCTAGTTCATCACCCTTTAATTTTCCATTGCTCGCAGTCCCGAAGAAGGATGGTTCAGTCAGAGTTTGTGTAGACTTTAGGAAACTGAACGAGAAAACCATTCCTGATCGCTACCTTGTGGCGTGTTTGCCAGATTTATTTTGTGAAATAGGAGGTAGGAGTATTTATAGCTCAATTGATCTAATGCAAGGATATCTGCAAGTTCCGCTGAGCGAGGAGAGTCGAAAGTACACGGCCTTCTCTTTGCCAGAGGGTCATTATGAGTTCACACGAATGCCATTTGGTTTGACAGGCAGTCCGATGACTTTTACTAGGTTGATGAATACGGGTTTGAATGGCTTGTTAGGGAAGAAAGTCCATATCTACATGGGCGATATCTTAGTTGCCACTGATTCAGTAGAAGAGCATCTAGAAGTTCTCAGAGAGGTTTTTAGGAGACTTAGATTAGCGGGTTTGAAGATAAAGTTAGCTAAATGTAATTTTCTCAAGAAGCAGATAGTATATTTAGGGCATGTCATTTCTAAAGAGGGTGTCAGGGCAAGTGATGATAAAGTTAAGGCAATTGTAGAGTTTGCTACACCGAAGACTAAGAAGCAGGTTCGGTCATTTTTGGGGATGGCCGGATTTTTCCGTAGATTTGTGAAGGGTTTTTCTGTTCTGGCGTCTCCTTTGACAGATGTTCTGAGGGATGATGTACAGTTTGTTTTGGGAGAGGGACAGCAAGTAGCTTTTCAGAGAATCAAAGATACTTTAACAAATCCCCCAGCGTTGGAGTTTCCGGATTTAGAACGTCCATTCACGCTGGTAACAGATGCGAGTAATGATGGGATAGGCGCATGCCTTATGCAGAAGTTCGATGGAATACTCCATCCGATTGCAGTTTACAGCAGGAAGTTTAAGACACGAGGTAGTAATGAGCGACTCTGGTCGGTCGTAGATAAAAAGGCCTATGCCGTGGTCTCAGCTCTCGTGCAATTCAAAATGCTGTTGATGGGCAATCAAGTAGAGGTTCTGACGGATCATAAGCCATTGGTGGATCTTTTTAATAAACCGGATCTTTCACCAACAAGAGCCTGGTGGTGTTCGACAATCAGGGATTTTGATGCTAAAATAAAGTATGTAGAGGGTAGACAAAATGTTGTCGCAGATGCGTTGAGTAGGAGTTTTGCTGATCAAGAGGGTACTCATGTATGTTATGTATCGGGAGATAGCATTGATTGGGATATTAGTCCGGTAGAAACAAAGCAAGATGAGGATGAGATTCTGAGAGATGCAAAAGCGTTTCTTAGAGGGGAATTTGTTAGGAAGGGTTATAAGCTGCCTTTTGCAGGACTTGAATTAGAGGGTAATTTGTTAGTTAGGAAGATTAGATACAGACTGAGAAATAGTGATGATAAGGGTGATACGACGCAAATAGTTGTTCCTACGAGTTTAGTACCTACGGTGTTAGATATTGTTCACAGTAGGTCTGGCAGTCCGCATTTAGGGATTGAGAAGACGTATCAGAACGTATGAAGACAGTTCTTTTGGAAGAATATGATTAGTTCGGTAGAAGACTTTGTGAGAAGTTGTTCATATCCGATTCCTACCAGACCCGCAGCAAGAGTCCACATGAACCTGCTGAGCAATTTCTGTGAATCTAGTTACGGCCATAGGCACCTGTTGGTGGTTGTTGACGAGTTAACTAGGTTCGTAGAGATTTTCCCGTTGAGGCATAAAACAGCGGAAGAGGTGGCAATTGCATTTTTTCATGGGTATATCTGCAGATACTGAGTACCGGAGGTTTTGATTACAAATAACGGACGCGAATTTGTAAATCGTACAATGCAATGTCTTGGGGACGTAATGGGGATTAAAAAGGTTAATATTATTCGATATAGACCGGAAGCGAATGGCCTGTTGAATGAGCAAATAGAAAGGTCATTGAAGCTCTTAGAATGACCATGGGAGGTAATGACCCAAATTGGGACCGTTATCTTCCACAGGTCCAGCATAGAATCAACATCATGAAAAGTGATACCACTGGAATGTCTCACAATGAAGCGCTGTTTGGATATCCATCGCGAGGCACGTTGGATTTGCTGCCCATTCCAACAGGTGACGATACGGTAAAGTCGCTTATAGCAACTGCGAAAGAGATATGCGAGCCTTGCTAAGAATCTTGAGATGAAAACGCGAGACATGGTAGATAGAAGCAATGCAAAGCCAGATAGAGTTAAAGTGGCTGTTGGAGATAGGGTTTATTTGAAGATAAATGTCAGGAATCAGCTGAACTATAAGCTGGGTCCTAAATTTGAAGGTCCGTTCCGTGCTGTTGAAGCAAAGAAGGGAAATAGATTTGTTGTTCTGGATGATAACACGGGTGTGCCTCGACTGACACATATTTCTAGGATCAAAAAGACGGGTTAATGGGTATTAGCATGGATGCATTCCTGGGTTGTATTGTTGTTATGATAATGGGTAGGTTACGGTTTTTTTTTCCTTTCGGGTTTCAATGGGTTGTAAATGGGCATGACTTGCAGTTTGTTGTAATTGGGGAGGACATTAGTCCGTAGAGTTATGCAAATCTTTAGTAGTTTGAGTTCATTGTGATTCTGATGTAAGCTGCAGTACTTTGTGTAAATTGTGTGCAGAATACTGTAGAGTTTCGTAGATGTATGAATTTGGGTTTTGAGTTGTTTATGAATCACATCTGTGGTTAGGGACTTAATCGTTCAAATTTGGCGATAGTAATGAGTTACTTTGAGTTAATGGTTTATATTCACATGGCTTTGGGAATTGTGACATGGGCTGATTTCATAAGAGATTAGACCCGTGTGATATTATGTAAGAATGTTATGATGTGTATTTGTCGTCTGACGCAATATCTTTGAATATAGAGTTACAGAATAAGGGTTTATTGTTTAGGATTTTGTTTTGGGGAGGTATTTAGTATAACAGACCGAATGGGTCTGATCTTTTACAGGTTGGGATATGTCAGTTAGGATTTAAGAGAGGTTTAGGAAGATTTTAATAGGGATATCGAATTCGAGTATTTGGGATTTTTCAGTTCTCTTTTAGAATTAAGAGAGCTGTGCCATGGGTAATTGTAGTTGTTAGGATCGTAGGAGCGATTGCCAATATGTCAATTGCTATTGTGCTGAGAATTAGTCGGGTATTGAGCAATATTCGCTAACCAGAGTAGAACTTTGATGTTTTTACGAGATATGATACCTTTCAGATGTTTAGGATTGCTTTTCGTGAATTCAGTATATGGATAGGGTTCTCGGGTAGTTTTTTTTATTGGGTAGAATTTTTCTGAATTGTTCCTTAGAGTTAGGTTACCTGATAGTGGGTTGACTGTGGAAATTCCAGGTAGCAACTTGGAACTGATTCACATTGAGACCTTATGACCTTTGCACTGGTAGTCTTATTAGTCCAGTAATAATATGGCATAGGGAATAGATGAGTTACTTTTTTATATGACTGTCGATATGACCGGCTTAAAAAACACCACTTCCTCGCAGCGGAGCTGCTGGAATAGCTTTACCGTCCTCAATGATATATGGGAAACTGCCAACGATAGACCTGCACTTTTGTGAGACGATCCAGTGTTTTGGAGAGATGTCGGGCTGGACATCTACAGATCGCCATAGTTGCTGGGAGACGTTGGGTTGGCGCAAAAGGATTCTCGAGCGCCGCATTCAACATGGGCTTGTGCAGTCGCAAGCCACTCAGCCTGGTCGGATCGCTAGGAAACGTAGGAATACATTCAGCTTGGACTGGTGCAGTCACAAGCCTTTCATCTTGGTCGGATCGCTGAGATATACAGGATACTTTCACCGTTGGCGTGCGAAATCGCAGGCCATTCAGCGTGATGAAATCACCAGGAATGCAATGATCTCAAGTATTGCGTATCTTAAGGAACTGATTGTGATATATTCTGTGTTACAAGATATATAATTTTTGCATCTAGTGTTGGAGATGACGTTGCAGTCGGCACCTACTGAGCTTTCGAGTAGACAGTTATCGTAACTAAGGTGGGGACACCTATAGGTAGGTGTACCGAGCTCCTGTAACTGGTCACGAAAGTGACCTTTGAAAAGAAGGTATCAGCCTTTCGAGAGATCATATGACAGAACACAGCGTGTAATAAAATGCTTGAGTGCCGTTCGCATACCACAAGAAGTCAATGTTCGCAGAAAACTCTTGCTGGCAGAACACGTGGAGTGGAAATGCGATTTGAGCTTAGAACATTCTAGAAGGTGATCCGGTTATAGATCCGGAATCGAAGAGAATATCACTACGTTTTTTTCCCCTGGTTGAGTGTGTAGGTACGTGTGCGACTAAGTACCTCCTGACGCCTTGTTTTACAGGCGTGTCTTATTGTACCTTGAACTCGAGCGATGTCACGAGAGTGTGTTCATATGTGCGTTGCAAACCCATATAATGGGAGTGTTTCATAGAATGAGTGGGTAAATACGATTCGTTCTGGGTATCATTAACATGTGAACTGTGCCAAAGCGAAGCACACAGATGGAGTCTGTGTTCCAGAGGACTTTCGTGAAGTGAGTACAACAAAACATTTTAGATTTTTCTTACAGACTCTGGAGAAAGACTTTACCCCTGTTGCAGTGAAATCTTGTGTTTCTTGTCTCTTACAAGTATTCCTTCCTTCCTTTCTTTCTCTCCACGTACCTCTCCAAAGAAGGGAGTGGTGTGACACTGAATCATATGTGAAATGACCTTTATAATGTATTGAGTGACCTTTTATGATTTGGATGACAGATGGGATATTTCTGAATTTCCTTAAATAATTGGGTGTCTATGTTTTGGACCTTAATCAGAAGATTTTCAAATTTATGTTGAATCATTCGATTTCATTCTCTCGTAACTTATTCGAAGTTATTTTCGTTATTTATTTTTTTTTTTCAATAAAATTTTTAGTTTTGTAACCTAGTATCTCATTCTAGTAGCCCGTAGAATTTAGTTAGGGGCAATGAATAACTTATGATGTGAAGATGACAGATCAGCTGACACAGCAAGTCGGCTCTCGCTACCATACATATCCCGGGAAAAGCGAGATACCAACCTCTGTTCTTAAAACAGAGAATTAAATAAAATATAGGCCTCGAAAATCGGGCCTATAACATATGAAATTGGAGTGACATAGCATTTTAAGAGTTAGAGGTACAAAACAGGAGCAAAAACGTGGAACTTCAGTAAGTAACCTTTCATGTGAATTTCAGGAAGTAGCCTTTGAAGACAAACTAGGTACAGTAAAGACTTACGAAGCACAGCCCTACTTCAGCTCCCTGTGAACTGAAAGCAGCAGTGGAAACTGAAATTAGAAGGTTAGAAAATGAAGCCATATGGAAGAAAGCAGATTAATCAGGGTTTGGCTACACCATCAGTTCTGAACATAAAGGAAAACAACCAGGTCAGGTTATGTGGAGATTACAGGGAAACAATACATTTCCAACTACAGGAACCTCAACATCCACCGCTTAATTCCAAAGAAATATTTGCAACTTTGTCAGGATGTGCTGCATTTTCAAAGGTGGCTCTCAGACAGGCATTTCAACAGCTCTACATGAATAAAAATTCACAAACATTTTGCACAGTCAACACACACATATTTAGCACCATATCATCCAAACAACAAACAATCCAGCAAAATGACAGCAAAGTGGACAAAAATTTGCCGGTATACCTGGAGTATTCATTTTCACTAATGACATATTAGTCGCAAGCAAAAAGAAGAAAGACCACAAGGAAACATCAAACGCTGTTCTGAAGAAACTGGAAGAACATAACATTAGGGGCAATAAGCAGATGAATTTCAGAAGTTGATTCAGTAGAATATTTAGGATTAATCATCAGTGGTGAAGGCATTCACATGACAAAGGATAAAGCAAGGGCAAGGCAGTCACCAAGGTCTCAGAAAAGGCCAAGGAATTATAATCACTTTTACGTTTCCTAACATTTCATGGAAGTTCCATTCAGAACCGGGCAACAATTGCCATCCCATTATATAATTTACGAACAAGGATGGTGAACGGAACTGGACAAAAGCATCTCAGAAACTTTTTGGAGGAATCAAAGCAGAAGTAACCTTACCCACATACCTAGTGCATTATCAAATGGGTTTGCAGTTGTGCTTAAAACACAGGTTTTGGGGCAGTGTTAACACATGCAATGCATAATGACACTGCAGAGAGAAGGCTAATGCATTTTCCTCCTGAGTATTAGACAAGGTAGAGAGGAATTGCTCATAAATTGCAAAGGCGTAAAGGCGAAAGAAATTCTGTATGAATCATTACTGTGGGAAAAGATCACATCAGCTGTAGGGGTTTTATATTGGCCACTTTGTAACGAGTAAAACACTTATTTTTATATTCTATTTTTTTATCTGTCTTAATACTTTAATTTTGATAGTAACTTTTCTTTGCCATATGTCCACTCCCTACTTATTTGTTTATTGTGATCCTGTCTCCTTTCAGGTGCAATGGAGGTAGGGTCCTCAATTAAGACACAATTTAGCTTGTGGGAAGAATTGTATGCAAAAGGAAATGATTTTGACTATCAACAAGCAATTCGTGTATGAGGTGTGAAGGAAATGATTGCTGCACTTGCCAGAGGTAAGAGACTGACTGCGTTCCTTCTCTGTGATAAATTAATGCACATGTATTATGCCTCTTGGAACCTTATGCCTAAGAACATCTAGGATATGTGAAACTCATTTGTGTGAGGGATCCTGGAGAATGTGTAGTGTGTGTATGAAGTGCATAATGGACTGTTTTTTTCTGTGTACTGAATCTCTTCTGTGATAGAAATTGTATGTGTTTGTGGCTTCTGGGAAAATAAGCATTGTGAACAGAGAAAAAGCTGTTTTAGGTCTAAAAGCAAATATACCTACTTTACTTGCAACAAGTTAGATCTTACGTATCACAGTTTACAGTCAGTTAGAACTAAAAGGTTATGAACAAGTTGAAAATCTTACAAAGGTAAACCTTTCACTCCTCCTTGTCATGTCATGCTGAGAAGAACATGCAAAGATACCGTCATAACAAATAATCAGTGAATGCTAGAAAGAGTTGGGGGTGGTTAAGCAGGGTTAAATAAAGCCCATGAAATAGTCCCACTGTACCCATACAAAAGCCAGGTGGAAGTTTAAGAATGCGCACTGATCACAGAATAGTGAATGAGGCCACTGTGAACGATAATAGGATTCCATTTTGTTCATTTCAGCGCTTGCATAGTATGCATGGTGTGAAAGAGATTACAAAAGTACATTTTGGTACAGTGTATTATTTATTATCTGATCCCTATTTCCGAAGAAAGCAGACCTACTACTGCATTTTTAAATGCAAAAAAGATACCAGTTGAAAAATTTATGTTTGGATTAGCAAATGTGACTGCCTTCTTCCTTCCATGGGCTGTGACTATTGCGTTGAATGAATTTATAAAGAATGCTTTATTCTTTTTTATAATAATTTGATAATGACTCAATCACTGAAGAGAGCAGGCAGTTAGTGAGTGTAGTGTTAAGGAAGTTGGTATCCAAATATTTGCAAGTGGTTTGCAGCGAGAGAACAGTTGGAGAAGAAAGAGTGAGAATGAAAGCCTATGAAAGGAGAATGAAGAATTAAAGGTGCTAATGAGATGAATGGAAAAGGCCATAATGAAGTGTCATTTGAAGAAAGCTGAGGAGGAGAGAATGGATGAAAAGGTTGCCAACATGATATGGAAGATCTGGGGAATGCAAGGTGCAGGAGGAGGAGGAGGAGGAGGAAAGAAGATGAAGAAGACCTCAGCTCCTGTGGCAGCTCCCAAGAGAGTAAGTAATGATGATAATGCCAAGTGAGTAAGTCTGAAGGAAGGAAGAAAAGAAGACAAAAAATGAATGCTGGACAGAGAGTGGCAGAGAGACTGTGAGGAAAAGAAAAAAACAAGAGTAAAGAAGATTCATTGCAGTATTATTCCCCATTGCAAGAGAGTGAGGGCATGAGTGTCAGTGAACAGGAAAACTGATGCTTAGCAAGAGATGGAGTGAAATGAAGTGCATAGGAGGAGAGTGCTGATTCATGCAGTGGCACAGATTCCAGTTTAGTGTAACTGGAGTAAGGAACAGAGCAGACTTTTCCAGGGACTATGAGCGTTTATGAATGGAAAACTTTATAGAAAAAAGAAGAATATGGGTGCAAGAACTAAGAGGGGTTTTTGGAAATAAGGGGGTGGGGGATGTCATGAATTTCATGAGATAGTAAAGAGTGGAGATGATCAAAACTGTCAAAAAGAGATTGATTAATAAAGTAAGGACAATGAAAACGGGAGTGAAATACTGGAATAGGAATGAGTCCAAAAACATGAAGAATGAAAGTTGACACATGCCCACTCATCAATCAAAGGCATCAGCTAAGAAAAAGTTTGGGATTGAAGGTATCAAAGAAAATGAATAACTGGTGAAAAGGTTTCTGGATACACTACCTTCCAACGTGGCTGAGTTTATAACTGGTAAACCTAAAAAAGAAAAGAGAGAGAGATGGGTGAATGAAAGGTTGAAATGGGATGATGTGCAGGAAAAAGCAGATCATGAGTTTGAACTGGAAGTGAAGTGGAAAGGAATGAAAGCAGCAGTGTGTATGTAGGAAAGAGAGAGAACACGTGAATGAAGTATCCTTGAATACAAGTCATACAGAGATGCCCGATTAAGTACCCTGGTAAATGTTTTGGCAAAGTTTTTGGATGCAAAGTATGGGAATCAGCGAGACAAAAGGAGAGTATATGCCAGGAATGTTAGAGTGAAGAAAGATCATAGTGCAAGTCTCAGGAGAAATATAAGGAGGAGTGTAAGCCAGGCTAGTAGGTTCGATTTATAGCACATATAAGGAATGAATAATGTAGATGGGTGTAGCTTCCTGTTTTGGCTGTGGTGAGGTAGGACATTGTAGTGCAAAAGATTGTACAGAAATGTTCGAAGTGATTCAGTAGATTAGGGCACATAGCAAAAGTATTTGGAGAGCAGAGAATGTTGTTAGTGATAGTGTGCGTCCCCCTCGTTTTGGGACCACCTTGACGTGGTGAGGGGGCTCTTGAACCCCAGGAATCTGTTCCTGGGTTCAAGTCCAAGAGTCCCATATGCCATTATATATTTGTTTGGATTAATCTTTGTGCAATTTTCCATTTTTACTAAAATTTATTGGACCTGATAAGCAGGAAAAGATATCATAGCTGGGAATGCGTTTATATCCGAAGCTAAATAGTGAGAACTGTGGTGGGATCATCAACTGCCCGATAATGTTCAGACCTGAGAGTTATCAGATTGATAGCTCAAAGGCTGAACTATTCTTTAGGGCTAGACCACGGATTCCAGGGGGGTCTGGTTCTAGAGATAGAACTCTCGGCATTCTATCCGGTTTGCCCATAATACGATTAGGGTGGGGATGATTGTATTCTTGTAATACTCTCGGTCCTAGCAAGCAGGTTTGGCTTACACTTGGGCCACTCTAATCGTATTGTGCCATCCCCTGTGGGGTAGGGTAGTGGGCGGACATTTGGGAGTCGGCTCTCACTTGTGCCATTAGTGGAAGAAGAAACCCCATGAAAGGCTAATGATATCTTTTTAAAGCGTTCAGATTTATTATTTTTTTTTTTATTCGATCTTTATGAATAGTAACGTTAAAGCATCAAGTACCCCTAGGCCCTATGATGATACTGTTTTGGCACAAATGACGACCTCTGCACCCACCTTGGAGATTGAAAATTCTCCAAATGTTGATGACCCATGCGAGAAAAAGGATGTCCCTGTAAAAGGAGGACCTGGCATTGTTACATTGGAACCATTCTTCTTTGAGCCAGATGTTTCTGTGCCTGTGTCCCTATCAAAAAAAGGAACAAAAAATAGTTCAAACTTTTCAACTGAGGGCCCTTTGGAGCCTAAAAGAATTAACAAAAGAAAATATAGACCAGACTCAACCTTGATTCACTTTGATTCCCTTTTTGGAGAGTCAAACTGGTCAAGGTTTTTGAATTTGCAAGCCGACCAAGACATATCCTTACTAAAATTGGAAAATTACTTGCTGAACCGATGCCCATCACAAGAGATGAGCATAAGACAAATTAAAAAAAGGGAATGGCTGGTTGAAACAACAACGAGAATCCAGTCGGAAAATTATCAAAATATTAAATAAATTTGTGGCGGAATTCACACCCACAAACAACACAACACACAACACTCACCCTGATCTTCGGTTGCTGGAGATGGACAAGGTCCACGGTCGCCAATCACAGCACACAACCACAAAACAAAAACTTAAACCGACCCTCCACCAACAACGAACAAACAAAAAAAAAGAAGAGACACATGAACCATTAATGTTGGTACCAAAAATAAACAGACGAACTCCCCGTTCACTTTCAAGGTTGGACCTCAACTGCCCAAGACTTCCCCAAAACCGAAAAACTCCCGACAGACAGACAGACAGCGCCGTAAACGAACTCCAACAACCAAACCACTCACAACAACAATTACACTCTCTCTCTCTCTCTCTCTCTCTCTCTCTCTCTCTCTCTCTCTCTCTCACAAAACGTTGGGAAATGCTAAATACAAACAAATTTATTCATCCTCTATAATTCTCCCCCTTTTTAGCATTTCCCAACCAACACTTTCACACTGCATTCAAATCGCCCACGCAACACCCACGGATGCTCACTAGCAGGTCCTCTAGATCGCGTTCGCAGGCACGTAATAATCATTCTCTCTTCTAGCAACATTCAAATTCACATCTTCTCTTCCATTCTCTCTCAGATTCACACTATCCTCTTCACTATTACCACTCTCAATTTCATCCACAATCTCATCTATACCCTCTAACTCGTTCCCAAATACCTCCCCCAATTCTTCAACTAACCCATCCCATTCGCTCATTGACCTTTCCAATTCTTGCAACGATTCATTCATGCTTTCAATCACTCGTATATTACTGCTACGCTCTCTTACTCTTACACTTTCGCTCACCTCCAACCGTTCACTCACCCCTACACGTTCAGTCAACTCAGTTATATCAAACCCGCATATGCTATACGTTCTATCCATACCATCCCATTCATCCGTATTACACGCTTTATCACTCATTTCCACTTTGGCACTCACACCCCTATCACACAACTTACGACCACTCCGTTCACTTACGTTCTTCCCTTTCTTACATTTCCTACCATACTCTATCAAAACAAATTGCTGATCCTCCATACACAAGCTCTCATGCATACTTGGTTCACCCACATTCGATTTCAACCATTTATACACCCCATTCTCTCTCACATATTCCGGTACATCCTTCCATCTACGCAATTGGTTATGATGCGCTCGTATTTCTCTCACACTACCATCTACACATACTTCCCCTACAACATAACTAAGCCCACTGGGACCAACTTCCCACACTTCATACGGGCCCTCAAATTTTTCATGCACTTTATTTACATTCAACCGCCCTTTCTCGATTACTTCTTTCAACACTTTCTCGCCCACCTTGTAACTTTCAAACCTCTCATGCGCCTTCTTCCATACCTCCCTATCATTCTCAGATATACCCAATCTCGGTCTCACTATCTTTTCAAAATTTAATACATATTTACACGGAGACATACCAATACCCTTATGCACGGTGGCGTTGTATACCCACAACGCTCGCCCAACATTTACATCCCAATCATTATCACATTCACTCATCATACATAAGATCTCTGTCAACGTTCTCACCGTTCGTTCCGCCAATCCATTCGCACTGGGCATATACGGCGTAGAGTACACATGCTCTATGCCCCAATCACGCAACATTTGCTCAAACTCCCATCCAACAAATTCAGGCCCATTGTCACTCAACATTCGTGTCGGCTTGCACACACACATTGGCAACATCACTTGACCCACCATTCTCGCTACAGTCTCACTCTTTTTGTTCCGAATCGCCACCGCATATGCAAACTTACTCAAATGATCTACCATTACAACCATTCCCACATGCCCTCTAGCAGTCACAGGCAACGACACACAATCAGTCACAACCATCTCAAATAACTCTTTCATCTGCAATCGCAACACAGGTGGATTCGCATGCACACTTTGATACTTACCCTTCTGACAGTCCGCACACGTAATCGCTACATCCGCACAAATTTTACTCAATCCAGGCACATACAATCTCTCTCTCATACATTCCCATAATTTATTTTTTCCCAGATGCCCAAACCTATCATGTACTAATAAACACATACCCACGGCTGCGTCTTCCGAAAATACTGGCACATACACTTCCCCATCCCATATTCCTTCCTGATGCAAAAAATAAACTATACCTTTACATACAACAAATCTCTTAGCACTTTGCTTATACACTTCTAACTCAGACGGCCAACTTCCTACTCTTACACCCCTAACACACACTCTCTTAACATATTTATTTTCATGCACTGATTTTGCATCTGCTTAATTTCCTCTTCACTCAGCAAATCATTTTCACTCCTTGCAATATCTACCATACCTACAAAACTAGTTTTAGACACATCCCCTCCTTTAACCTTCGTTATTTCCTGCCGCCCTTTCCTAAAATTCCCCTCCCGACATCCACACTTATATCATGCATTCTCATAAAATCAATTCCTAATAAAAAACATGTTGGCATATCATTCTCATCCATGACTACAAAATTATGTATTATTTCAAATCCCCCTAACTGAATTTTTAATTGTACCTCCTCCCATACTAACACACTCCCTTGTCCCAAACCATGTATCCTTACACTCGTTGATTTTCTTTTTATATCCCAATCGCACCTTTCCAATTCACTAACTACTGTACTACTCACTAACGACACTTGTGCTCCCGTGTCTACCAAACTACAATATTCATTCTGATTCACCACTACATTCGTTACTAATTTACCTTTCGCTTCATGCATACACGCTCTCACGGCTACATTCACCTGCTTAGCTTTCTCACAACCATCCTCATCGCATTCATCTTCAACAATATCCTCAACCCTACCCCTTATTCCCTCATTTTCCCCACAATCACCTTTCTTAGCCAGCCAGCTACAATTCTCCTTTCCACAGTGAACATTTAAAATCACATTCGTACCATTTTCATTCACCCTTCCTTTATACTCCACCGGCCTATTCCATCCAAAGAACAATCGCACTGTAATTTTAAACATTTCAGCCACTACCAACAACACTTTCACTAACTTTTCCTCCTCATCTAATTCCCTTCCTTCCTCGTGCACTCCTCCTTCCGGCATCTCATTCATCACCTTTTCACGTAACTCGTTCATGCTTGCAGGTACTCCGTCAATCAACCCATTTGTTTCCAAATTACTCAACCCCCCAAACAGACATTCCCACACTCGATTCTCCCCTACATACTGTTGCTTTACCACAAATCCTACAGGTACTTGGTCCGGGTCCCAGTCGCTCCTAATCCTATCATCTCGTTCAGTCCACATACGCGACATAGCATCTGCAACAATAGTCTGTCTACCTTGTACATACTCTACCTTAAAACTAAACTCATTCAAATCCTCTATCGTTCTCGCAATTCTAGCATTCACACTCTCCTTTTTAACCATATATATTAGCGGTCGATGGTCCGTCCGTATCACAAAATCTACCCCATACAAAAATACTTTCAACGCTTTCACACAAAACCTTATAGCAGCCAATTCCTTTTCAGTCACCGAATATTTCAACTCGGCCCTTCCAAACGCCTTGCTCACATACGCAATTACTCTCAATTGTTCTTCCCCATTCGCCTTCTGCATTTGTACCAAGCATCCTCCCATACTATATTTACTTGCATCCGTATACAGTTCTAGTTTATTCGCATTCTCACTATAGTCCGGGAAAGCCAACGTCACGTCTCTTGCAGCCTCCTCTTTCAATCTCTCGAACGCTTCGATCATTCGCTCATCCCATTTCAATCTTGCACAATTTCTCTTCCCCGTCCATTCAGTAAGTGGTTTCCCGATCCCTGAACAATCTTTTATAGACTTCCTTCCAAACTCAATTAAACCTAAAAATCCTTTCAACTCACGCACGGTCCGGGGACGTGGAAATTCCCTTACCTTGTTCACGAACTTATCACTCTTCCTTACACCTCTTCCACTCACCATATGCCCTAGGAATTCCACCTCTCCAGCCAACCAAGCACACTTTTCAAGTTTTACTTTTATTCCTACTTCTTCCAACCTTTCTAACACTCGTTCAAGAAGTTCCATATTCTCTTCTACAGTCTCACTCGCAATCAAAATGTCATCTATAAAAACAGTTACCTTCTTGCGATCAAACCCAGCCAGAACCACATTCATTGCCCTTTGGAAGGCAGCAGGCGCATTAGCCAGTCCGAAACTCAATCTTCGGAACTGGTAGTGGCAGGAACCACTAGAAAAGGCCGTAATATGCCTGCTCCCTTACTCCAGAGGCATCTGGTAATAGCCCCTTACCAGATCTAATTTTGTAAACACTTTCATTCCATTCATCTTGTACACACAATCAGACACCACATTCATCGGGAATCGCTCTTTCACAGTTACTTCATTCACCTTCCGATAATCCACACACATTCACAAACTTCCATCTGGCTTACGTACCGGTACAATAGGGCTATTCCAGGCGCTCGTACTTCTTTCAATCACTCCCACCCTCTCAAGCTCCTCACACTGCTCCTCTATCTCACGATTGATAGACGGAGAAAAATGTCGGGACGCTGATATATGGGGGTGTCGTCTTCAGAACTATTTTAAATTCGGGAAGCTTGATCCCCAAAATCCTCGTCTCCACGACTCAATGCCCCGCCTATCCCACAACATTCTCCTCAATCGTTCTCTTATGTTATCACTTACATTTTCATCTACCTTTACTCTTTCCTTCAACTCCTCATACGTCCAATCATTAACTCCTTTCAAATCACCTGTCATCACCTGCCGTACCTTCACGTACCTCTCATCATCCACATTCACCAACGCACGTAATATTCCCACACAATCTCCCTCACATATTCCTCGGACTCGCTTCTTCCTGACACTCGGCAATGACGTTATATATACCCTCGGATCTCCCATGTTCAAAACCCCATCATATACACACACATTTGCCCTGACTAATTTATTTACATCTATACCCTCAACTACATACTCACAACTATCATCGTTGGCTATCCCGAGGCTATCCGGCCATGCCACTTTCACACTCACAACTTCTCCAATCTCATGTGGCACTTTTACCCTCTCTGTCGCAATTACAGGCACTCTCTTCCACAATTTTTGTTCAACCCTACCATCCTTCCCCAAATACAAATCCCCAAGCACGTCCCCTTTCATACGTAATTCAATTACATTCATATTAGGACGGACCACCATCCCGCATTTTTTCAAAAACTCACATCCCAATAAAATATCGTATTTATCATTCGTACTCTCAATCACACAAAAATCACTTTCATCCATCGTTACACCCCCAATTTCTAACCGTTCACACACACTTCCAATCACTGCTACTCCTAAATTTCCAATCCCTCTTACTTCCCCCTGACAATTCCTAATTTCACACGTATTCCTCAATTTCTCACATCCATTCTTAAATATGACATTCATACTACACCCGGTATCTACTAACGCAATCAATCTTACTCCCTTACAACACACTTGCACACTCATGCACTCGTCAGTCTTTCCAGCAAAACCTCCCTCATTCAACAACCCCTCACGTACATGCATCACACGCACCGCTTGCATCCTAGAGGATCCACCCATTTGAACCCCCTTCACACTCAGTTTCCCGAATTCGCTGTCACAGTCACCCTCTTTCGTCTACATACACTTGATACATGTCCTTCCATTCCACATTCAACACACTTCGCTCTCGGTTCTGAACACATTCTCGCATAATGCCCATTCTTACCACAGTTGCCACATATTACATTCACTCGGGTACCCCTACAACCATTAGCAATATGACCCACCTGTCCGCACCGGTAGCATTTAACCCCCCTATCTTTCGTACTCCCTTACCAAATGTCCCGATTGCCCACACCCGAAACATGCTCCTAAAGCCCACCTACACTCATTCTTTGTGTGTCCTTCCTTTCCACATCTAAAACACTTCGCTCGACTTCCACTCACCGACCTTCCCCTTTGTACACTACTATCCCTAACCCGTCCAACCCGTTGATCCCTTACAAACCCACCATTCATCCTCACTGGCACCTCCACATTACTTGCTCTTACACTCCTATCTATTACACTATCTGCCATTCTCATTGGGCCCCTCAACACTGCATCCCTAAAGCTTCCAAACTCTGACACTCTCTCATCTACCCCAGCCCTTACACTTACACTTCTGCTCTCTTTTATAACCCTGTCAAGCTCATAATCTTCTACAATTTCCAAAATTTCTCCCCAAGTCAACCTTTCATTCGTCCATCTTTTCTTCTCCTTCCGCTTCAAGTTCACAAATTCTCTAACTCCATCTGGCACTGTCCCTAACAACTTCCGTACTAACTCCTTACATTCATCTATCCCATCATCCCCAAACTTCTTCCTTGCCAACGTCTCCAGCCTACAAGCATATAGTGACAAGGTTTCCCAGCTTTCATTCTTGCCTCACCAAATTCATTCTTCCTCTTATACTTAACACTCGCTTTCATACGCCTCGCTTGCTCAACTAGTCTAGCTTTCACCTTGTCATACTCAACATCTCCCACACTCATAATAACCCTATACATATCAAGCAAAAACCCAGTCAAATATTCTCCTAATTCTCGTGCCCACACTCTCTTAATTTCCCCATACTTATCCTGACAAAACCTTTCATACTCCCTAAAGAAATCATGCACATCCCTACTTCCATACTCATTATACCTTTCACACCGGGGTACCTCCCTCACATACATAGCCTTTCTCACTCTTTCTCACTTTCACTCTCACTTTCCTACTTTCACTCTGTCCTTTCATACCCTCTTCCGAATACAAAGAGTCCACTTCGCACTTACATTCATCTTACTCATTACACTCTTCTTCCCCTCTTTTTATCCACTTTTATCCACTCACCTCCATCCACCTCACTATCACTACTGCCTTCACCCTCTCCCTTCTTTCCTGCCTTTCCCACTTCCTTACCCTTCTTACCAGTTTCCTTTCCTTTCCTTCTTCCCTTTTTCTTCCCCTGACTTATCCTGACTTTCCCTCTGTTCCTTCCCTTGCTTTTCATTCCCCTTTTCCTTACCCTGCCTTTCATTCTCTCGTTTCTTACTTCCTATTCCCCCATCACTTTCATCACTCACGCTTCCATTCACTTCTTCCTCCTTTTCTTTCTCTCTTGCCCCTTCACGTTCCAGAGGACCTGCCTCCAACAGCCCCTTCTCCAAAAACACCCTTGAACATACCTTTCACCATTTCTTCCACACTTTTCATCATTCCCTCCAACTTTTTATCCATCCTCTCTACCATCCTGTCTTCCATTCTCTCTTCTGACTCTTTCATCTCCCCTTTCATTTCTTCTTTTGCACTCCTTAGCATTCCCCATCTCCTCCAACTGACTCCTCAACTCCCAAATTCTCACTCCTCAGCCTCCCATTCTCCTCCTCCAGCCTACCCTGGAGTTCCCTAGCCACCCAGAGTTCCTCTCTCAGTTTCTCTATCTCACTCATCCTGACCTCTTACTCTCACTCTAGCCACCACAAACAATCCTAATAGCAATTATACAACAGCCACACGTTGGGCGCCAAATATAATGTGGCGGAATTCACACCCACAAACAACACAACACACAACACTCACCCTGATCTTCGGTTGCTGGAGATGGATAAGGTCCACGGTCGCCAATCACAGCACACAACCACAAAACAAAAACTTAAACCGACCCTCCACCAACAACGAACAAACAAAAAAAAGAAGAGACACATGAACCATTAATGTTGGTACCAAAAAAACAGACGAACTCCCCGTTCACTTTCAAGGTTGGACCTCAACTGCCCAAGACTTCCCCAAAACCGAAAAACTCCCGACAGACAGACAGACAGCGCCGTAAACGAACTCCAACAACCGAACCACTCACAACGACAATTACACTCGCTCTCTCTCTCTCTCTCTCTCTCTCTCTCTCTCTCACACACACACACACACACAAAACGTTGGGAAATGCTAGATACAAACAAATTTATTCATCCCTCTATAAAATTGAGAACATAAATATAAGCGTCACAAGGCATGATACCATGAACAGCGTACAAGGCACAGTGATATTACCAAATCTAGAAGAAGAAATACAAAACAAATCAATGTTTCTAGATTCATTACAGAAAAGATACAGCAATGTTGAAGACTGCGAACTATATGAGGTGCCAAGCAGGAAAGACTATCAATTCAGTGGCTATTATTCTTATTGATAGTGATAATAACAAGAGAGACATAGGAGTATATTCTATAAAATGCAAGCTCTGTAATTTATTTTATTTTGGGGAGACAGGTAGGGGGAAGAACATCAGATTGCAAGAACATAAAAAAGCGGTTAGGGACTTGGCTCAAAACAGCGCTATTGCTAAACATTGTTGGGAGAATAATCACGTCTCATGGATTGGGAGGAGCTAAAACTATATATAGTAGTAGTCAAGTAGGCCATAGAAGGGTAGTGGAGGGGCTTTGATAAATATTTGCAATACATTAGATGGCAATAAAGCCTTTACGCAGGAGGACCTACTTACAGACAGGCTAGTCTGTCATTCCATAAATTTAAATTTCAGGCAGTTTCTCGAGGCCCCTGATACTGTCTTCCTCATCTCTGCCCGCACAGGTTGTCGAAGTGGCAGTTGTCGCAGAAACAACAGGAGGCACCGATGCTGAAAGTCGTTCTCCACCCACGAACCACCTACTGTAGTCACCAGTGATGAGCACCGTACGCTCGAGCGACAGCCGTTAAGAAGATCACAACGGTTGGCGCATCAGATACGGGGAAACAGCCATTACGTAACTGCCAAGTCCACACTGAAAGAGAGTTCGATGTTTCCTGGATCGACTATCACCAAAATTCTTTTCAACGTGTCTCTTTAAGAAAAACTAGTATTTTGATTCAGTTGGCTGAAGAGGACCGTTGCGCAAACGGTCGAAAGCTCCCTCGTTTTTATCCCCTTTTTTGTATATTTTTGTATCTTAAAATATACAATTTATCAATTATATTGTTGTGGCTTTTTTACTCATTAACAGGTAAAATAATATCTTGGAGGTCCTATGTATCGGAAATAACAAGCGAAGCATCCATTCAAAAAGTATGGGAAAAATTCCGAAAAATAAATAGAACAAACATTAGACCACCCAGACAAGCTATATTAGACAATGGCAAAAAATTTTAGATCCCTTCGAAATTAGTAACATACTTGGGGAATGTTTTGCCAAAATAAGTAGTGACCAAAATTTGGACAAACATTTTAGAAAAATAAAGAATAAAGCAGAATCTATAATACTTAATTTTGAAACAAAGGAAGATATATATTACAATAAGAAATTCAATATGGATGAGCTGGAATACGCTCTCTTGAACAGCAATAAATCTGCTCCTGGAGGTGATGATATTTGCTTTGAAATGATCTGCCACCTAGCACCTTCGGCAAAATCACACTTGTTGAAACTTTACAGTCATTTATGGCTCAGAAACTTGTTTCCAGATGAATGGCGAAATGCCATAATAATTCCTATACCAAAGCCTGGAAGAGACCGTAGTAATGTGAACGATTACAGACCAATATCTTTAACAAGTTGTCTATGCAAGTTGTTGGAGAAAATGGTAAATGCACGACTTACATGGCACATACGTGAAAATAAAATGTTAACTCCTTCCCAGTTTGGCTTACAACGTAATCGATCTACATTAGATTCTCTGTCTAATTTGGAAGACCACATACGTAGAGGATTTGAAAGAAAGCAAATTACAGTAGCTGTCTTTTTTGACATCCAAAAGGCATACGACACTACATGGAGGTATGCAATATTAAAAACTTTACATAATAATAACATACGCGGCCGTCTTCCTAAGTTTATTAAAAACTTTATGACTGATCGCACTTTCCAAGTGAGAATAGATAATGTTTATTCCAAGACATTTCCACTTGAAAATGGAGTTCCACAAGGAGTGTCCTTAGTGGTACTCTGTTTACATTAGCAATTAATGATATCAGTAACATGCTACCGGTTGGAATTAAGAGTAACCTGTATATGGATGATTTTGCCATATATTATACGGCATCACGCATAAAGCATGCAGAACGAATGATTAATAAAACCATAATAAAAATAGATGAATGGACCTCATCTGTAGGCTTTAGGTTATCCATAGAAAAAACTCAAGCTGTCATGTTTTATAAAAATAAAAACTGGAAAAAAGGTGAAGAAATAGAATTGAAAATCAGAAACCATAATATACCAATTAACCAAACTGCAAAATTTTAAGGATTAATATTTGATGCACACCTGAATTGGCAAACCCATATAACTTACATAAAATCAAAATGCAAAAGGGCGCTAAGTCTAATTAAAAAACTATCACACACAAATTGGGGAGCTGATAGACATACTCTTACCATACTGTATAAAGCAACAGTGTTATCAGTCATTGACTACGGAAGTGAAATATGTGGTTCAGCATCAGAAGCAGCACTGAAAATATTAGATCCAGTTCACAATGAAGGACTAATAATATGCACAGAAGCATTTAGATTCTCACCAGTCTCCTCAGTACAAGTCGAATGTAGCGAACTGCCACCGTTCCTCCATAGAGAGTTCATAACAATGAAAAGTGCATTAAGAATCAAGGCAAGTGATTCACCAACAAAAAATCTATTTGATCTAAGGGATGTATTTATAAACAATCATCCACCTCCTTTCCCAATTAGAGCTAATAGATTGTTTGAGTCACTGAACATAGATATACAAGTACCTTCAACAGTGAAGTTACCACCCCATTGGACTATGAATAAAATAAGGACTTGCACTCAGTTGAAATACTTATCAAAAAGTTCCTCATATACCCCAGAACACCATAGACAAAAAAGCATAGATCATATAAGACAAAAACATTCACATTACGCGATTTATACAGATGGGTCTAAATCACAACATGGAGTAGGATATGCAGCTATATCCCAGAACAAGTCATATCAGTTATCTTTGCCTAATAATGCCTCAGTCTTCACAGCAGAGTTGTGTGCAATCGCAGTAGCCATCAAAATTATAAAGCAAGTATCATTCAATAACTTTGTTGTTTTTAGCGACTCAAGAAGCGCTACAGAAGCCATTCAAGGTTACTACTCAAAAAATAATATTGTACAGGAAATTAAATATGAACTCCACAAATTGTATAATAATGGAAAAAATATTGAAATATGTTGGATCCCTGCCCATGTAGGGATCAAAGGAAATGAGGACGCTGATAAAGCAGCTAAAGAAGCAGTCCGCATGGCAAGAGCAAATATAAAAATCCCAATTAGTGATTACATAACAGATATAAAAACAATCATTATAAATAAATGGCAAAATATACGGAACGAGGAACCCATAAATAATATACTGAAACAGATAAAATCCAGCGTTGGAAAATGGAGCTCATCATGTCTGAGAGAGAGACACACACAAGTAATTCTGATGCGTCTGCGAATAGGCCATACTCGTTTGACACATGGACACTTGACGAACAGTACACATGGCCCTCCTCCCGAATGCCCAGAAGGCAAAGTGTTGATAACAGTCAAACATGTGTTGTGCGACTGTCCAAAATATAATCAACAGCGAGTATCAACCTTTGGAAATAAATCGATGGGGGAAATTTTATCAGAATCTTTTACATTTTCAGTCATCTCAATTTTAACTTTCATTAAGAAGTGTAACTTGATAGACAAAATATAAAACCAAGTAAATAATGAAAATATAATTTAGAAGCCTGTAGGGCGTTTAATGAAAAAAAAAATTATGTAATTCTGAATTTTAATTTTTCATTTTTATGAAATTTTATTTTATTCTTTTTAATCTTAATTTTTTTTTCTGTATGCAAGGAAACGAGCGAATGTATTTATTGTATACATGCATTTCAGAGTAAAGCATGTTAGTTATACAGTTTTTTCTTTTAAATTTCATTTTCATTCATTCATCATCATGCGAATGACCTGTTTGGTCCCAGTTCTAGGCCTAGGCTTAGACCTGGTATTTCATCCTAATCCTTCAGGCCAGCCCTATGAGAGCTGATTAGTCAGCTCAGTGGTCTGGTTAAACTATTTTAATAATAACAATGATAATAATGATAGTGTGTGTGTGTGTGTGTTAACTGTGGCCTAAGCAAAAGTTACTTTTCTAGAATGTGCAAAGTCCGTAGAAACCAGTGTACAGCTTGTGGTACGCCAGGACGTAGGCAACATAAGGAAGAACTGGGCAAATAGAACAAGGAAGAAGATCAGGAATGAACGTAGGTAATGTAGGTCACACAAGCAGAGTATGAAGAGGGTATAAAGGGTCTAGAAGGAGTGCATGTTTTGAATGTAAGAGAGGGATTGACATGCAATGATGTGTGTTGGGGTAGAAATATGGCCGAGTGTCTTCTGAGTATTACAAACGAGTTTAGATGGGTGGAAATACATGCTTTGATTGACACTGGGAGTGGTGTGAATGGCACTACAGAAATACCTACGAAAGGTTAACATGAAGTGAATAAACAGAATGCATGTCATGGATTTGTGAGAGGGGTTAGAAAGTCGTCGTCTGTGCCTGTTGTTGGAAACTGAAGAATCAGTTGTGAATGCTGGAAGAAGAAGAATGGAAGGGGATGATTTCTATAAGATGGGGTGAACGACAAGTACCATGTGTTATAAGAGTACAGTATAGCTTTCTGAAGAAGAAGAAGAAGAAGAAGAAGAAGAAGAAGAATAGGACAGTGCAGTCAATGCAAGAAATGATTGAAGTGAGGTTGGGTGAGCACACAAGAAGCCAGTTGTATGTTAGGAAAAAAGCAAGTTTATGTTGTAGATGTGAAATTACACAGGGATAATAATAGTATTGTAGTGGGTGTGAGGAGGAAGGAGGGATGGCAGAGTAATCTGGGTTTGAGAAGCAATGATGAGGATAAGTGCCAGTGTTTGATGCAGTAATGGAGGATCCTGTCTGTAAGCGAATACAAATGTACAGAGGAAGAGGCAGAGATGTTGCATATAAACAAGCAGGAAATAGGTTGGGAGAGACGAATACTGTTGTGAATGGTGATGATGATGATGATGGTGATGATGAAAGGTAAGTTCCAGACTATCATGTGATGACTAGATGAGCTCAGCAAGGAAAATTTCTTCCAAGGCACCTGAAGTATGGCGTCGCCTTCTCTCCTCGACAAAGAATCCACTAATATGTGCTCAGCAGCAAGGAAGCTAATTTTTTTGCAGCATAGGGTGAGTGAGTCTGAGAGAGAAAGGCTGATAAGCTTGTAAAGAAGGTTGAGTGAAAGTTCTGGAAAAGTGCAGAGGTGTAACGAACAAATTATTGACAGTTTTCATTAATATTACAATGTTATTCAGATTAACTGGTATCATGCACTAATACAAAACTTACCTAACAATATTCTCTGGAGGAAGAAGTCGCTGCTTTGAGTTGGGTCACGCAAGAAATCGGAAAGGATCTGTAAATAGCATTCAGTCGTTAATAAACTCCAGAAACCAGTCATTTTTATTTCATCCACACATACAGTATTTCATTCTAATCACTAATGGATAGATTTTGTTTATAAATGAGCACCAGGATGGATGTTTTTATAAAATCCAATTTTTAGGCCAATGTTTCATAGCAACAAATGTAAACTGCAGTTTTCTACATGTGAAAGCCTGAGTCTTTTATACAGGAATGTTTTATATTCAGATTTGTTATATTTAACAGCAACGAATGTATTATCCACCACTACAGACTTAAATGTGAAACTGCAATACAAGCATAATCCTGGTTAAGAGGAATTACTGCTTTATGTAGTCTAGTAATATTAATGGACTACACAGCTGCATGTTTCAAAAACAGGAAATACAAGGTCTTTGAATAGCTGGAAATAAGCAAAGTGTTATTTCCTTTCAGTGAGAGAAAGTTACCCCCTACGTAGTAGGCTATGCTTCTCTTTCTTTAAATCTCCAGCTGAAAACCTCTTTGGACAAAGCCAACAGACTATAAACCCAGGAGGGCTCCAACGGCAAGTCACCCTGCAGAGAGAGAGAGAGAGAGAGAGAGAGAGAGAGAGAGAGAGAGAGAGAGAAAAGGTTATAGGGGGGATAAATAATTAGGTCCTGAGGGAATTGGAAGTAAACCTGATACCCCTGAATTCGGGAGAAATCAGCAGAAAGCAGGAATGACTCGGATCACTGCTTAAACATTAAGATCAGAAGATTCCAAAACTGCACCAGGCAAACCAGTATTGTTTTGGTGTTCCTTTAAAAGATATGTCAATTTCAAATGCCCTCTGGTCCTTCATGAACATTATTGGTGTTTACACAGAGGTAATGACTGCACTTACACCCTAGCTCAAGGTCTAGAGAATACCTTGGCTTAGATAATACTCCCTAACATTACGATTGATAAGCTTTTGTGTGCATTAGCACAAAAAGGCTTCAGTGTTCACAGGGGGTTGGGAACTCGACCCTCACGAAATGAAGGGGAGAAATGTATACCAACCACCAAAGTCAAGTATTTTCAGACCTACACTACCCCACACAGCATGAGTTCTGGTTGTGCTAAAGCATTTAGAGGAGAGCTGCCCTGCCCAAGTTAATTTAAGGCAATGTAGATATAAAAATTGTGCTTTCATATCCAATTGATGTAATATTGCAAAATCACCCTACCCCTCGCCTTACCTGACTGACGTAATTTTAAGTAAAATTTATTGAAATTTTTCGTACGTGTATAAACAGGGGTAAATTTTTTTATTTCCGGACAGTTGGTGTTTCCATAGGGTAAAAGCATACCTTGGACCAAAGACTATATTGCCTTGGACCGTGTAACTCAGGCATCAATACGCCAGCCAAGCAGTTCTATTTGCGCATGCGCAAATCCCTGGCATAGTAAATTTCTCACAATGAAATCAGCTGATCCTACCCACGCTTTCGTATCGTATCATTTTTTTTTTTATAAAATGTAGGATTACGTTATTGGAAACACTCTGTTTCGTACCCTCTTTTTCTATAAATTTTTTAGTTCCTGTACTGTGCATGCGCAAATCTCTGGCGTAGTAAAATTCTCACAATGACATCAGCTGATCCCACCCACGCAGGCCTGGCAGGCAACACTTCTCTGTCAGGGACCATGCGTCCGAGCTGCAATAAACACTTGTGGTTGTTTACATACAGTGACGTCAATAGAGAACAGTTTCCAACATGCTTTCGCAAAGTTTTTACGGTAAAACTAGCGGAAAACGCGTTAGTGCATCACATAAGAGACGTCTGGATTTTAGGCAGGGCTCTGAATCTCATTTTTCATTATTATATATATCGATATTTAGAGAATTTTGTTGGCTTTCTCATAAAAAATAATTCATTCCCCTGACTGTTATAGCTTTTGAGCTACGAACGATAATGTTGACAACGGTAACATTTTTTTCGTTTCGATCAGCTTATAACGTCAAAATGAAACTGTTGCCGTTACCAAAGCCATTTTTCTTGACTCTCACTTTATTCCTCAACCTTTCCTCTACTTTTTTGTATATTTACAAAGTAATTTCTATGAAAAATATCCGAGCTAGGGCTCTTCAAAAAAACATTTCTAGCGATAATTCTCACCGTATGCCGGGCAGCGCGCTCTGTTTCTTACCCTATTTTCTATAAATTTTTTCACCAACTGGACTTATTCGTTTTTCATTCTTTTTTATGTCGATATTTAGAGAATTTTGTTGGCTTTCTCATAAAAAATAATTCATTCGCCTAACTGTTATAGTTTTTGAGCTACGAACAATAATGTTGACAACGGTAACTTTTTTTTTTCGTTGATCAACTTATAACGTCAAAATGATACTGTTGCCGTTACCAAAGCATTTTTCTTGACTCTCCCTTTATTCTTCAACTTTTCCTCTACAATTTCATATATTTACAAAGTAATTTCTATGAAAAATGACCGAGATAGGGCTCTTTAAAAAAGATTTTTTTGTAGCGATAATTCTCACCATACGCTGGGCAGAGCGCTCTGTTTCTTTCCCTCCTTTCTACCAATTTTTTCACCAACTGGACTTATTCGTTTTTCATTGTTTTATATGTCAATATTTAGAGAATTGTGTTGGCTTTTTTATAAAAAATAATTCATTCGCCTAACTGTTATAGCTTTTGAGCTACGAACGATAATGTTGACAACGGTAACTTTTTTCGTTTCGATCAACTTATAACGTCAAAATGAAACTGTTACCGTTACCAAAGCCATTTTTCTTGACTCTCCCTTTATTCTTTAACCTTTCCTCTACATTTTCGTATATTTTCAAAGTAATTTCTATGAAAAATAACCGAGATATGGCTCTTCAAAAAAAAAAAATTTTCTAGCGATAATTCTCACCATACGCCGGGCAGAGCGCTCTATTTCTCACCCTCTTTTCTATCAATTTTTTTTACCAACTGGACTTATTCGTTTTCCATTGTTTTGTATGTCGATATTTAGAGAATTTTGTTGGCTTTCTCATAAAAAATAATTCACTCGCCTGACTTTCATAGTTTTTGGGTTACGAACGAAAATATAAAAATAAGTAAAGAATTTTTTTTTCGTTAAATAACTCATTTTTCGTATTTAGAGGATGGGACTCTTATTCTGACTATTCCACCATAAAATATAAACATTTAGAAAAAAAGACAGCAAAATGAACGTTGTTGGCATAAAATTTCTATTTTTGCTGAATTTTCGAAATAATTATTTTTCGACTATCGAGCGCTCCCAGACACCTTGGGTCTCAGGTACGCTCAGTGATATGGTAATTATAGAGATAGGAAAGTGTTAAAAACTGTCATTGATAAGATGTAGGGTTGAATGATAGTTCTAAGACTAAACAAGTGTGTTCCATGAATTACGACTGAGCATTATTATGTTAGCATTAGAAAAACTGGTCAACCATTCTAACACACGTGCGGGTTTAGTGCCTTTAGTGTACTTTATGCGGTGCACTGTAGACATTTCTTAAGATTCCCTGCAGCGTCCCTTTGGCTCCTAGCTGCAACCCCTTTCATTTCTCTTACTATACCTCCATTCACATTCTCTTTCTTCCATCTTTCCACCCTCTCCTAACAATTGATTTGTAGTGCAACTGCAAGGTTTTCCTCCTGTTACAACTTTCAAACCTTTTTGCTGTCAATTTCCGTTTCAGCGCTGTATGACCTCATAGGTTCCAGTGCTTGGCCTTTGGCCTAAATTATATATTCTTCTATTCTATGCAAGCACGCACACACAAACACACACAGACTTCAAATCACAATATCAAAAACAAACACCAACATGAGAGTTAAAACAAACAGCTTGTATGCTAATTACTAGGCAAAGCCATTGCTGTTATTCAGAAAGGTGAATCACTGGAGGCCTGGGGCAGAACCCTTTTCCTGAAGGTTTGTGATGCCACATTGTCACTTACAGGCTCAGCTGAAAATGATCAAGGTCATAGTGGGTGCAGCTTTGCCTGTCTTCTTTCCATCTTCACCATTTCAACAATGACATGAACAGGGACCCAGTATACTGTACTTCAGTATCCTCACGCACTTCGAATAAACTACTGCCATTTGCAAGATTTTTACTGCATTTTTTAACAGAATATGGACATAATACAGGGAACTGTTAGTTCTCTCATGAAGCAACGAAGAAA
This sequence comes from Macrobrachium rosenbergii, assembly GCF_040412425.1. Taxonomy (NCBI): domain Eukaryota; kingdom Metazoa; phylum Arthropoda; class Malacostraca; order Decapoda; family Palaemonidae; genus Macrobrachium; species Macrobrachium rosenbergii. The sequence continues at coordinate 5,207,722 of NW_027100725.1, forward strand.
TGTTGGTAAAAGTGATGCAAGCAATTGACAGTGCAATGAAAAATGGTTATGAAAACTGACAAAAAGGCTCAGGGCGACACTGTGAAAGTACAAATTCTAAATAGGCCTTTCAAAAAGAAACCTCACAGCCAAAACTGTAGGGGGCATATTCCTACAAGAGGCATTTTTAAGGGGAAAAAGCAATAAATTTCATGCACTGACACACACTTAACACCCATGCGTGAATGTTCTAGACAAGAACAAATCGAAAGTAAACAACAGCAGGTATTGACAAACAATACCACTGAAAGTATGTAATAGCTTCTGCATCGCATCATGTCTACCAAATGCCCAGGCGTCATCTGCTTCTGATGAGAAAACAAAAAGAGCAGTCTGTCTACTGGGGACGTGCATCCCAGCTCTTGAAAATACATATATCCAGTTGCATATCTTCAGCTCTGAGCGCAGTTAAACAGAAGCAGCTTATTAGTGGTGTCACCTGACCCTGAAAATCAACAATAAAAGAGACGTGTACAGCAATCCTTTCTCCCTCGTCCAAGAGGAGCAAGAGTGGCCATCAAGCGAGGACATGCCATTGCATCTAAAAATAAAATAAAAAAAACACTAACTTTGAGGGCCCATAGCTGAGAGGGGAACCCTGCCACGGACATGAGGCTCCAAATGCACCGAACAGATACCAAGAGTTGTATTTCAAGGACATATTTCAAATCCTATCCATCCATCATGGGATGCAACCATGCAGGGAGGAGGACGCATTCTCGCCCCATTTCAAGGTCCTTATAGAAAACAAGGTCATCCCTGAACAACAAGCGAGTCCAAATGTTCACATATGCAGATGTATTTGATAGAAACCATGAAAACATAACCCAAAAACAAACAAACAAAGAAAGCAAAGAACCCTTACAGTAAACAACAAATCAGGCTCCGAACAGACTTAGAACAAGTGCAATAAGACGAATGTCGAGGACATAAAGTACAACTAAACACCACACTCCTCCTCCTACCCTTAAGGTCATTTGAGAACCTGAACCAATGACACACTCACAAGCAATAGAAAACCAAATATATACTATGACTATGACTGAATGGGCTCAAAAGAATAACCTCCCTTCTACAAGGTGAGCAACACTGGAAGCTATCAGGATTACTCAGCTCCTTTGAGTTTTTAATCTTCGTAAGGAACTAGGGGCTTCAGAGTCTTCTCCCCGTAACAAAATAGACACAGTCAACAAAAGGCTCATATCAAACCTATATGTCATTAAAAAGAGCCTCCTTGTGTTGATCCTGTTCAGTGGTCAGCAACCCTGTAGAGTTGATCTCTTTCTCCGGGGGTGGGGTGGGGGGCGTTGGCTGCTGTCCTTTCCACCTTTTCTTGTGGGCTGGGTTTCTTCCTCCCTGTGAGATACAGATATGTATAAAATTATTAATAATTTCTACGGAAATAGATACCAAATATGAAAGGAAATTATTCAACTTCTATTGCTTAAAATACTTATCAAAATCTTCTTCAAGGCAGCAGGTAGTTGAAAACAGCACATACTACTTTTCATCAGACTTTCCTGCATGACCTGACATTAAGAGCAGAATGACCAAGCTGTCATTTTGGGCAATTCCATTTCCAGATGTCTGTGTCATTTTTCCATTACAAAAATGATTCTTTTTATTCTGTTTGACTTTTCCCAATTCATCATGATGTTTATAGGGCTCAAAGAAATCGTAAAGAGATTATTACTCTAGGAGATATGGACTTTTACACCTTCAGTGAAGGACTGTTTACATATCTATATATGTCATGTTTCATTTATGACATAATTAAGAAAATACAGTTTCTTAGTAAATCTAGGACTGATTCATATATGTCTCTATTGCACATGAAAGGAATGCTATTGTGAAATCTCAGTTTGATCAACTCAGACGCGAACGTCATCAGTAAATACCTGTGTAGTATTTTTAAGACAATGCGTCAGCATACATTCGCATGCGTCTGCATAGACTCAGCGTTCTCTTTTTGATCAGAGCTGAAGGCAAAAGTCACGTAGGCGTGGGAAGTCCTTGGAACGGGGTCATGTGTTTGTTCGTGTGTGTGAATCTTAGTCTTGCTGTGTAAAAAGTGTGAAAGCTTAGATATTAGATCGACATGGAAGATCATCCTGTGCAGACCAATTGTATCCCTTCTGTATAAAGTCTTTTATACGAAATACAAGAAAAACCACTATGGAGTTTGTCTGAAATCCTACAGAAGATTGGTATGATCTTCAAACAACAGTCTTATTGCACAGCCATGAAGAATTGTGAAGATGCAACAACAACTTTCTGACTGCGTTCTAAACACAGTCTTTATTACCAAACAAATAGGAATATTCTGGCGGAATATCCTATGATAGATGGTGGTAGTGGTGAAGCTACAGCAACAGCTACAAGCGTCAAGCGACATTCAACATCTCTGGCAGCGCCACTATGACAATTCTGGCAGCTACACAAGAGATTTCTGGCAGCGCCTCTACATTGCGTCTACATTTGTGGAACGGAAACTCCGATACGGCGAGATGCCTAAACAACCATAGACAGTAGTCATCTTCATAAACGACATGGTCACAGTCGGACGGACGATTCGGTGCATCAAAACGTCTTGAAAGAAGAAGGAAAACAATCAACAACGAGAAAGCGAGGAAAACATCTGACCTTCACAACACATCTTCCCCACCGCACGGAGAGAGAGAGAGAAATCTACACAAATCTACGCAACACGTCTCAAACGCCGCAACATTGCACATCAACACTCCACGATGTTCCTTGAGGGTTTCTGCAATCAACATTCATCAACATAAGAAGTTCAACATCCACAATAACATCCCTTCGATGACGTGTATCTAGCCAGACGGAAGTTGGACGGCAGAGGAACTTCGTCGACCTACTTACCAGAATCCAAGAAAAAGCTAAGTACAGCCATTATTTATAACAGTTGGTATATTCATTTACAGTGTTCGGGTCTCGAATGGCAGGTTGCTGATATAAGGTGAGCAGCGCCGTAGATTAATACCTTTGCCTTGCAGACGTAGCGGTTCCCGATACCTCATTTTTTTTTTATCATTTTTTGTGTTCCTTTATTTTTTACGCTTGACACGTTGTTAACTCTGTTCTTTTTCAGGAAAGTGCATTTATTACTTATTGATATTGTATTTTATGATGCATTTTTCATAAGTGATGTTATTTTTTAGCAGTTATATGAATCTCGGTTGTTATTTACTTGCGTTCCTGGTATAGATTTATGAGGTTACGTAGCGGCCGTGTTTATTCATATAGGTTTCAAGATCACTTAGAGAGTAGGCGTGCGGCTAGGAAACTTAATAGGAAAATGTCTCCTCCAACCCCAGGTGGGAGCGACCCCAACCACTTCCCCACAGAATCCTGTAGTTACGGTAGTTAATGCTAGATCGCCAATTGTACCATTCGCAGGTCGTGTCAATGGATTTTTGACACAGGGTGTCGAATCTTGGATTTCGTCTGTAGACGTACACCTCACGGCAAAATCCATTACCGATCCGTCTTTACAATTGCAAGAGGCAAAGAGTTTCATAGATTTGCTAAAGGAGATGCAGGTGCGTACTTGCGGGGAATATCTTTTAAAGAAACAAACACTTGGGATGATTTCAAAACCAATCTGCGTTCCATTTATGGGAATGAGGATGCATTGATGAAGTTCTTGCTTTGCATCATAAGACGCAACATGACTAAAAGTCAGATTTGATAGGACTAATCGAAAGTATAGGACAGATTGATGGAGTTAGGTCAAGCTCTGATCAGTTCCAAAGATAGGCTCAGAAAGTATAAGTGTTTTGACAAAAATTACAATCAGATATTGATGGCTCAAGTTGGGTCAATCAGTAATATCCATCTGATTCAGTTCCAAAAAATCTCTCTGCAACAGGTTAATTGTTTTATCCATTAATTTGTTACATGCAAAAAACCTGGTCATGTGATAACAGCGATGTTCAATCCTGAACCTTTGTATAGTTAAGTGTTTTGATGAACAGAACAGTAAATTACACATCAGATAGTCAGTGAATTTTCCGAATTAGATATCTATAGGGGACAGTTGGGTTATCATCACTTTTTGAATCGATAAAAGTTTAACTTGTCCAAGTGTACAGATCTCCCAAACGAACCTAGATTTTTCTAGTTCAGGCTCAGAAGAAGTTAGACCCACTTTGCATGCAGTTTTACAAAGCAAGAAAACAAAAATCATACGTCTCACCATCACCGCAACAGGTTAAATTAGAGTTACATCTAATAATCCATCAGCACCTTTATCATTTGCAATATTAATATGTACCCAGTAGTTTTAATATCCATCAAGTCATTCCAGGACAAAACACGGAGTGATAAAGGAAAGTGTAGGTCTTCACACACATTGAAATTGTTCAATCCATAACAGTTAGAAGAACCAGATAAGCGATGATATTGTTAGCAACCCAACATAAGTCAGGTGCTTGCTGTGTTACACAAAAGAAAATCGTATCTCACGGTCAAGGTTAAAGAAAAAATTCTTAACTTTAAACAAACATCAGTCAAAGTACTAGTAAATGATCATCGGGTTAACTTTTTAATCACTTAAATGCTGCTTTAACAATACATGAAAATCAACATATTGTCAATATCGAAGCATATAAACATCGAATCCTTACAGTTGCTGAAATTAACTCCACTGAATCAGCAACAGATGAATCTCTTTTAAAGGTAATTAAAGGCAAAATCGAAGCAGACATCTTAGATAGGGATATAAGCAAGAAATTTTTTGAACTTTTATCCAAATATAGTGATGTTTTTTCTACTAGTACTGGAGCTTTAGGCAAAACGGAAGTCATCGAACATCAAATTCGTTTAAAGGATAAGGACCAGGTCATTTATGTACCTTCATATCGTCTACCGGCCAAATTTCTGAATGAAATCAATGTTGAGGTAGATAAAATGTTAAAAGAGGGGGTTATTAAGAAATCTAACAGCCCTTATAATTTTCCCTTGATAGTAGTACCAAAAAAGGATAAAACCTGGAGGATTTGTGTTGACTTTCGCAAGCTTAACGACCAAACTATCCCTGATCGTTTCCCAGTACCTTGTACAGATGATATTTTATCCCTATTAGGACAGAATAAATTTTTACTTCCTTGGACTTACTTTAAAGGCTTTCACCAGATACCCTTAGCTAAGGATAGTACACAGTACACTGCTTTTAGTACAGCTAGAGGTCACTATGAATTTACGTATGCCATTTGGGCTACGTTGTGCTCCTATTACGTTCACTAGAATGATCAATATAGTGTTCGGAGATTTACTAGGAATATTCTCCATGCTTATATGGATGATTTAGTCATATTTTCCAACACTTTGGAGGAGCATTTAAGTAAACTAGAAATAGTACTTCAAAGGTTAAGAGAACATCATTTAAAGGTAAAAATTTCTAAATGTGAGTTTTTAAAGACGAATTAGTCTATTTGGGTTTCATGGTATCTCGGCAAGGTCTTAAAGTAGTCCATGATAAAATCTCTGCTATTAGTAAATTTCCCGTTCCTACTAATGTTAAAGCCATACAGCAATTTCTCGGGGTTTCGGGTTATTATCGTCGGTTTATCCGAGATTATTCAGTAATAGCAGCTCCTTTAACTGATCTCATAAGGAAGGACGTAACTTTTAAATGGGAATCCCAACATCAAATTGCTTTTGATACCTTGAAAGAAAAAATCAGTTCTGCTCCTATTTTAAAGTTTCCCGATTTTACTAAAGAATTTATTATTGCAACCGACGCATCAGATCAAGGAGTAGGAGGTGTGTTACTCCAGTGGCATGACAACAAGTTTTTTCCCATTGCTTTTTATTCTCGCAAACTAAAAATGTCAGAGAAGAAATATGCAGTAATAGATAAAGAATGTTTAGCGATAGCTAACTCGTTGGTACATTTTAAATATATAATCTATGGGTATAGTGTCAAGGTTCTAACTGATCATAAGCCCCTTACTGACTTTTTTAAAGGTTTCAATCATAGTCCTAAAAGAACTCGGTGGCATATGATTATCCAGGACTTTGGAGCTAAAATTGGATACTTACCCGGTAAAGCAAACGTAATCGCAGATGCGTTATCTCGTAACCCAGTACCAACTCAATCATTTACCTTTCGCTGATCTAGAAGAAATTCCAATTCCTTCGCAAGCTATGAAAATTGCTATCGAAAATGGTCAATTTTAGCCCAAACAACAGAGAATATTACAGATATAGAATGGAATCTAGATTCAGTACGACAAGAACAAATGAAAGATCAGAAATTAAGAGTAATAATAGATGCATTAAATAGGAATCCAGATGATAAGGAATATGTGAAATATACTAATCAATATTTCTTGATTAAGGATAACATTCTATGCCGATCCGTGGCTAGAGAACCAGGAGTTCAACACAGTTAACTAACGACCAGGTGGTTGTACCTATCACATTAATCCCAATCGTTCTGAAATGGCTTCACAACCATCCTCTGCATGGTCATCCTGGGTCCGAAATAACCTCTCAAAAGGCCAAGTCATTATTTTACTGGTCTACTATGCTAAAAGATATTAGGACATATATTAAAAACTGTGATATATGTTTCCGTCACAAGGGCCATACTAAGAATCCTGTAGGTCTCGGAACTTATCCCGTGCCTAGCAAACCTTTGAAAGGGTACACCTTGATTTATTGACAGGTTTTTACGAGACAGACTGGGGAATAAAAACCTCTTGGTTATAATAGACGCCCTTACACGGTATACTGAACTAATACCACTAAAAAGTAAAACAGCCATTGAGTGTGCTAGGAAGTTTTATGAGTGCTATATATGCAGACATGGAATTCCAAATATAATAATCTCCGACTCAGGTGGAGAATTCAATAATCACTTCCTTAACTCATTGTGTGAAATTCTGCAAAATAAAAAAATCAATACGATGATCTACCATCCTGAATCTAATGGTTTGGTAGAACGGGTTAATAGAAAGGTGCTAGACATGCTGCGTGTAAACATAGGCGGTATGGACCCAAACTGGGATATTGCAATACCCACTGTGTCCAGTACCCTAAATAACAATTATCATACTTCAATCCGTATGTCTCCCCATGAAGCTGTTTATGGGATACCTGCTAGGTCACCTTTCCATATCCAACCCCTGACAACTAATTTATCAGATCCATTGAAGGATATAATAGATGTTAGCCGGAGTAGATTTCAAACACTTTATCAAAACCTCTTACAGGCTCAAGTGTTAATGAAGAATGCACATGATAAAAAAGCTAAGGTCACAAAGCCTTACCAAGAAGGAGATATAGTATATGTACAGGTCTATGTTAGAAAAGGGCTAAATTGGAAATTATTGCCTAAATTTGAAGGTCCTTTCACAGTTATAGAAGTTTTAATAGGTAACCGACTTAAAATTCGGAATCAGTCCGATCCAACGGATGTTCGAACAGTATCTATCTCTCATGTGAGAGCTTAAGACAATGGTTTGTTATGAAAAAGTTAATTATTGTGTGAATTTTTACATCATTTGAATGATGCAATGTTTTTTTACATTATTTACAAGTTATTTTTTTTTGCAGGCTCCAACATGAAGCTTGTCAAATTATACCATGCACTATTCCTATCAATGTTTATCGTAGCTGGGAAGAGTTCTGAAATAACTTTACATCATGGTTCTATCGTAGAGGAAATGAACAATTTCTTTCTAACTGGCAGTAACATAGTTTTAGAAGTCAATATGAACGCCATTTTTACTAGCGAAAATGAAGTAATAACTTTGAAATCAGAATTGACTCTTTTTTATCAATCCCTTGCAGACTTGCATAAATCATACTTAGCTAGCAGTGATCCAACGTCGCCTAATCAAGTCAGTGACACAATTAATATGCTTTTCTGGGAATTAAGGAATAAAACATGCGAAGCTGAAATCTTGGCTCGTGATTTGCTAATGTGGTCAATACCTCATGACGTTACAGAAAGGCGTAACCCACTTGTTCTAGCGGCATTAAATTTGGTTGGTTCCATAGCTGGTCTTGGGTTAGGGATTTCAAATCGTTTGAAACTTCGCGATCACGGGGTTAAAATCGAAAATCTGGAACATCAACAAGAGGTATTAGCAGGAGAACTAAACAAACAAATTCAAGCTTTGAACAGCGTAATCAGTAAAGTAAATGAACAGTCACGACGTTTCAATCAGGTTCATGACACTCAAGTTTTGTTAGCAACTTTGATGTATTATCATGCTAAAATTAATCATGTATACTCGAGAGTTTCAAGCTTTATCGAAAAATCAAAAGATTACGTGGAAGCTATAACACTTGCTGCTAAAGGCGTGTTGTCTCCTCATTTGTTACCGATTAAAGATCTTACTCAAATTATCAATAATGCTCATGATAAAATGCGCTATGTTCCAGTAGTAGCTTTTCATAAGGTTGAATTTTATTACAGCTTGATCACAGTTAAAGTTGACCTTGATAAGATCGTAATCGACATTCCTTTTAACCCATCAGACGCGTGGAAAGCGTATAAGATTTCGCCTTTTCCCACGTAAGTATCTAACGTCTCGACACCTATTATTAATAATCTGTCAGCTCTAGTATTGGTTTCCGCCAATAAAGAAGCTTTTACGGTAGTCAGAGACCAAGCACTGTTAAATGATTGCTATGATGTTATGAATAATGTAGTGTGCAGGATCGATTTGTTTGAGTTCATGAACGTATCTGATACGTCCTCGGATTCATGAGAATTGGACTTAGTACTGAACAGAACCTCTCCCCATACACGTGAACATTGTTTGGCTGGTTTAGTAAGGTATCATGACAATCAGTTTCGTCACAGGCTCGTGAACGGCACGTCATTCGTCTTCTCTGCAGAACCATACATCGTCACTTGCCCAGATGGTACTAGGACAACAGGACACATGTTCGTCGTTAATGATGGCTGCATTGCAACAACGTCGTCACTTTTCATCCGAGCTATGGTCACGATCATCCGTGGGCGTAATTTCTTCATCAACACATCGTGGGGAAACACTAGGCTGCAAGGTCTAACAATTCCCTATAGTAGGCCCGTCGAAAACGCTATTGCATCATTGGAATTGCTATCTCCTGTGAGCCATTCTTCCGATCACCATGACTTTCTTCTCCTTTACGCATTAATTGCCGTTGGAATGTTGCTGGGATCCGTAGGCGTAATCGTCAGCGTAATGTTTTGGAAAAAAACAAGAGACTGAAGGAGACCATTGCGAAATCTGCTGATATCTCAAAGGTCAACGTTGGATTTAAGCATTATGGGTGTTCCGAGTTCAATAATGGAATTACTGGCCATTTTTTCATTAAAGCTCGACTACACAGAGAAAGACTGAAAAGGTTCTTGTTGGTGGTAATATATGTGAGGAAGAGCTGAACATTTCTGGTGTTAACATATCATTTATTTCTACATTTATTTCTTTAATAACCTATACTACATATATTTTTACCTGTTGCGTGTAGTAGCATGTTGTTCATTCAACATTTGCATTTAGTAATTTAGTTGTCCATACTGATTAATCTATCAGGATAACTATTTGTTTATATAAACTTACCATATGGTTATTACTTTTTGGATACATTTTTAGGCATTGATTTCAATCTCCATCATTGCGAGTGTATTCATATAATCTGTGCACAAATGTTTTTACTTGTATAAATGTTTTTACTTGCATTATTATCATTATCATTTTGCATTATCTATATTTATTTGATTTATGATTTACATTATGTTATATGATTTATATGTTAATCATTAGCATTGTCAGTATAATCAATATTTGAGTTATATAACTTACTTTTTTTCTCACTTTGCTACATTTTAGTAAGACTTGTGTTACACAAATGTGAAACATATTTCAGTATTTGTTGTTTTCAGTATTTACTATGTATCTTCATTCACATTTTGAGTATAATGATTTTTGAAAGCGTATATTTTCTTTTGCTTTCTGAGAAATTATGCTTAGCTAGTGAATGCCTGTTTTGATGATTTCGTTCCTATTGTGTTTTTACATGGCCGAGCAAATGTCATATTTCATTTATGACACAATTAAGAAAATACAGTTTCTTAGTAAATCTAAGGATAATTCAATATGTATATCTGTATTGACATGAAAGGAATGCTATTGTGAAATCTCAGTTTGATCAAACCAGACGCGAACGTCATCAATAAGTACCTGTGTAGTGTTTTTAAGACAGTGCGTCATCATACATTAGCATGCGTTTGCATAGACTCAGCGTTCTCTTTTGATAAGAGCTGAAGGCAAAAGTCACGTAGCGTGGGAAGTCCTTGGAACGAGGTCATATGTTTGTTTGTGTGTGTGAATCTTAGTCTTGCTATGTAAAAGTGTGAAAGCTTAGATATTAGATCGACATGGGAGATCATCCTGTGTAGACCAATTGTATTCCTTTTGTATAAAGTCTTTTATACGAAATACAAGAAAAACCACTATGGAGTTTGTCTGAATCCTACAGAAGATGGGTATGATCTCAAAAAACAGTCTTATTGCACAGCCATGAAGAATTGTGAAGATGCAACAACAAAACTTTCTGACTTCAGTTCTAAACACAGTCCATTATTATATAAACAAATATACAATTATATATATATATATGGCGGAATATATATATATATATATATATATTTTTACGTTTTTCCTGTGGTTTTAGTTTGAGATATATGCTATGAGACAGGTAGCAACGATTTAAGGTAATTTAGCCTTGTGATTCTGACTTCGTGGGTACAGGAAAACATAAAAAAAGAAGAAAACAAAGGAGAATTTCATATGAGCATAGGGCTCTTGTTACTGAGGGAAATATTACGTGAAACACGTGGGCAAATTTAAGGAGTGTATTTACATAAATGACATCAGTACGGGAAAGAGAAACTCAAGTAGATTTCTGATCCTGAAGGGGATTCCTACGGGATTGAATGAAACGGGGGGATTCCAGACACAGTCCAAGAAGCTTCCACGAAATAGGGTCCCTCTGAAATGAATGATATGCACATTATACGCCAGTAATGAAAATAGACAAAAGAATAATGAATTCGAGGCTGCACTGAGGGTGCCAAAGGAATTTGAGGGAGTAATAAAGACTTAATACTGCCGATGCAAGAGGCGCATGGACATTAGACAAAGGGTCTTTGATTTCTGGCTTTCTCTTCAAAAAATATTACGAGACAAAGCGTGACTGAAATGGGGCTCTTCCAGGGCACTTTACCTTAAGCAGATTTTCCGAGGGCGCATAGAAAGGCGGTCCGTGGATGACTTGCGATTTCCGAGGGCGAGTTTCTTCCACGTGGTGAGATGCAAGGGCTTGGGGACGTAAAGGGCAAGGCGATGGGGACTCTCGAAAGGCCAAGCAATGGCGAGGGGCATCTGGCAGGTAAATGGTGGAGTATACTTTGGAATGGCGGTCGAAGGGCACGAGGGAAAGTATACTTTGGAAAAGGGCCACGTGGTTAGGGGATGCAAGGGCATCGATGGGGCCAGGTGTTGAGGGTCTTCTTCTTCACCCATATCTTCCAGCCCGCGTGTGTGAGAGAGACCTTGTGGGCTTTTGCTTTTTATCCTCCTATGGGGCAGGGGGGCACTTCCAACACAGATGTTTTGACTCATTTCCAGCTGATGCAGGGGAGGTTTTGCCTGTAGGAGAAACGCCCACCAGCCAGATTACTTTTGGATCTTCGAAAAGGAAAGATCTTTATCTTTTAAAGCGCCTTAATCTTTTAAACCCTTGTTTTTAAGTCGATAGACAGATGGTCTATCGATCGGCCGGCTGGCAGTAAATGAAAACAACAGAACAACAACAAAACAAAGGGGGGGGAGGCAATTTGCTAGCGAATTCTTGCTAATCATAATACCTCCCCATACAAGATGATGTACATACCTCCTTCGGGTGTGTACATCGATATTCAAGAATGAGCGGCAAATGCTTTACGTTACTCTACATTCTGCCTTGCAATGAACTTTACTCTAAGGGTTTTATGAAGCTGTGACATTACTTTTAATAACACATTGGGACAATTTTCGTTAACAGAACGCAAAGTGATTTAAACACTTGCAAAAGAATAATTACTTTAGATTTGGTTACCCACTGGTAACTTTATAAAGTGACTCGAACAATTGTGAATTAATTAAGATTATAGGACCACGTATATGAGGCTATGGCCAACAAATGAAAAGAAAGGTTATTGTTCAAGAATTAAAATACACGGTTACTTAATTTTAGATAAAATGCATGCGGTTAGTACAATCTGCCTTGAAGAGGCTGTGTAAATGAAAAACAGCGTTTATTTTTGTAAATGACATCCCCTTTACGCGATACTGTAATGACTATACATATTCGCATTGATAATTTATCTTCGTTTTAACGTGTTACTAGCTATCGTTCAACGCGAGCTGATGGATGACCCCACACCGGAATTTGACAGTCGTATGCGGGCGAGAGTATTCGCGAGGTTTTAATTCGCTAACCTTAAACTACGCTAATTTTATGCGTCCACTGCCTACTCTCAATGTTATGACGGGGCAAGCAGACAAAAGATGTGGGGGTAGGACAAACAGAGATCTTGGAAGGAATGGAAGGGGGAAAAGGGATAATAATAACAAAAGGAAAATTACCAAGACGTTATGAATGAAAACTTGACCGCATATGAAAGGCGGGACACGTCTCTCAGAGCTTACGAAAGGGGCATTTAAATCACAAGGGCAAGAGTTTATGACTCATGATTCATTAAAATAAAGATAAATAAATGACTAAAAGAAAGTAAATGATATTGGCAGAAGAGCTAAGGGAAAAAGAGTGAGGGTTTTATTGTGTTAGGCTGGAATTTATCGTCCTTCGCCTATAAATTACGGCCCGGACTATCACTTCAGTCCCAGGGCGAGAAAAGTGCACCAAGGGCGTGACTCCTTCAGGAAGGGCTGACACGCACGCCCGGTGCCAAGGTATGGGCGCAAGGGCGTGCCACTTCTCACTCTGTTATTCTTAATGATTTATACATTGTGTGGGGAATGGTATCCGTATTTAATTGCCTCTTGTGGTGATAATTTAAGGAAAGATTAATAGAGGATGATAAGAGATAGAAGTTCCTGAGGAACGGAGGAAGGTAGAGGAGGGCCTGATATCCCCTTCTGGATTAGGGGTGCCAAGACCTTTGAAAGATGAAATGGTGGCACAGGTGCCATGGGAGCGCTAGAGCTCTTTGTAAACTACCTGGAATTTCCCACGCCCGTGGTAATTTCGCCTCGAGCCTTTCTTAATGGGACAGTCGTCCTCGGCCGGGGAAGCGGAGGGCCCGCGACCGGAGGGCGGCACGGAGTACCACCTGGGCCTGCTGCTGCGACAGCTGACGCAGGAGTGTTCCGTGCTGGTTCTACCATAATCCGTCGCAGCTCTTGTAGTTCATCGGCCAAGGGAGATATGGCAGAATCCTGACTTGCAATTATGTCGGCGACGGGCTGAGGCAGAGAGGAGGCGGTCGGGGGCGGCATGAGCGGCTCGCAGGTAACGATGACCAGCTCAGGCACGGGTTGCGAGGCCGCACCTGCAGGTGAGCTTCCGCGGTGGTCAAGAGGAACCGTCTCTCTTACCGACGCTGGTAGCGGTGCCAGGCCGGGGGAAGAGAGGGGGTCCTGAGTTGGATCCCGTGAATGGAGATCGGCGTAGCGCTCTGGCGCTGGCACTAAGGCAGAGTCAGGCGCTATCAGAGGTTTCTTGGGCTCGTCGGTCAGGACGGACGAAGCTTGGCACTGCTCGGGGCATGCAAGTGGCACCGGCAGGAATTTGGCATCTCCTGAAGGGAGATCTGATTGGGGCCCTGGCACTGGCACTGAGGCAGGGCCGGGCACTGGAATTGGATCGGGAACCGATCGAGGGGGCCACTGTACATCGTACTCAGGTGGCACTGGTGGGGACTGCACGTCCTCCTGGTACCCAGGGGCGCCAGTCTTGGCTGAGGAGAAGCGGGGAGAATTACTCGCGCCCATGGAATGATTCTGGGAATGTGGACCCCTAGATTGTCGTGATTTCGGTGGGGACTGAAAGTCCTGTCCCAGGATGACGTCATAGCCTCCGGGGAGATGGCTTGCTACTGCAAGATTGCAAATTTTGGATTGGTGAGGTCTTGTGACTCTCAATTGGACCGTAGGGAGTATCATTTTAAATTGATTTATTCCCTCGATCGTGACGAGTTTTCGTCTATTGACGATAGCTCCGTAGGGGAACTCTGTCCCTTCGGATGAGGAGATTTGTGCGCCCGAGTCCTCGAAAGCAGTGACTCGGGCGGGGCTGGCTACCTCGTGGAGGGGTCACGTATACAGGCCCTTCGGCGGGAGGGCCTAATGACTGGGGATCTGTGACGGCCAAGGCGACGGTGGGAGTATTTACTTTATTATTGCGTGGGCATTTTGCCCATGCGGAGAATGGCCATAAACCTTGCACGCCGTGCAAAATGTCTGGCTGAAATCTTTCGCGCTGCCCCTGTGGAGGGCGCAGGCGAGTTATTTGTCGGTTTTCCGGGGAGAGAGGAGCCGGTTTCTTGTTCCGGCACTGTTCGGAGGAATGCCCCGTTTTCTTGCAATAATGGCAAGTTAGGGGCTTGCCCCGAGTTCCCATTTTTGTGGGAATTTGATCCTCCGAGGAGGGACGGGGATTTATCTTCCGCCCCATGGATCCTTCTTGAGGGTGGTGAGTTTCCCACATGTCTGCTATTCGGCAACACTCGGTGAGTGTTGCTGGGGCTTTTTCCACTATATGAGTGGCGAGGGCAGGAGGGGCGTAGTGCAGGAAATGCTCGAATTTAAACCGCTCGAGTACCTCGGCGGTGTTAGTGGCTCCTTCGAATCGAGCCATTTTGTCAACGCCCGCTCGAATGGTACGCCCAATCGGACCAAGTCTGGCCTGCTTCTCTGGGCTGCTCTCCAACGTCTCCTCCACCGCTCGGGGGTAATCTCGCACGCCCGTAACTGCTTGGCGTGGCTTCCCAGTTTCCCCGATCGTCTGCTGGAAGGGTGGTAGGCAACGAGGGCCTTTCTGCCCAGGAATTTAGTGAGAACAAGGGAGAGTTCCGCGGGGAGAGATCGCAGCACTCCAGGACTCGTTCGGCCCTTTCAAGCCATACTTCGGGTTCGGACTCGGTCCATTTTGGCATGAACGAGTGAGCTTGGCTGAGGGCACTCATTCCCGCGCGGGGGGCGGGGGTGGCGTGCTGTCGTTCTAGCACCTGGAGCTCATGGGGCGTTTCTCTCTCTCTCCTGCTCTTGGGCAATTCTGTCTCTCTCTCTCGTTCTCTCTCCTCTCGTTGTTCTTGAGCGATTCTCTCTCTCTCTCGTTTCTCTCTCTCTCTCTCTGCACGTTCTTTTTCCTTCTCCTGCTCTTGGGCAATTCTTGCTCTCTCCTCTCGTTGTTCTTGGGCAATTCGTTCTCTCTCTCTCTCTCTTCACGTTCTTTTCCTCTCTCGTTGCTCTTGGCAACTGTTCTCTCTCTCTCTCCTCTCGTTCTTTTGCCTCGTTGTTCTTGGGCTCGTTTCTCTCTCTCTCTTCACGTTCTCTTGCTCTCTCCGCCTTGGCATCATCCACTCGCTCTTGAACCCATGCTCTCAGATCTTGCCCCGATAGTCCCATGTCCTTCCCAGCGGACATGTAGAATTTGAAATCCTCGTTTTGTTGGGCTCTGGTATTAGCCATCTTGGAATAATGGGTATATGATGTCTAAAAAGACTCAGGTTGTCTGAAAAGACTCAATTGCAGGAATCTGAAACGCTCAATTGTTCAGACTGCAGGAGAATGGATCTGTCTGAATAAGACAGGTGATTAGTAAGTCTGAGGAGACTTTTGTTAAAATTTGATATGTCTTGGAAAGACGTGGTTGTTCTTGGCGAACGAATTTTTAATATGTGTCTCGGAAGACGTAGTTGGATTTTGTCACGCTCGGACTTGGCCGGCTGTAGCGTGAAGTTAAGGAGTTGTTCTAACGAACTAAAATGATCAGTCCCGTAAGGGCTTGGATGTGTGTGAACTACACTATATAATGTCTCAAAAGGACTTAATTTTTGGGTTCCTTTAGGAATGAGAAATTCTCGCCACGTGCGACGTAGAATTTTTGTATGAGTCTCTGAGGACTGGAATTTGGAGAAATTCTCGCCACGTGCGACGTAGAATTTTAGGAGTCTCTGAGGACTGGAATTTGGAGAAATTCTCGCCACGTGCGACGTAGAATTTTAGGAGTCTCTGAGGACTGGAATTTTGTTGATGAATTCTCGCCACGTGCGACATAGAATTTTAGTATGAGTCTCTGAGGACTGGAATTTGGAGAAATTCTCACCGTGGACGTTTGAATTTTAGAGTGAGTCTGAGGACTGGAATTTGGAGAAATTTCGCCACGTGCGACGTAGAATTTTAGAGTCTCTGAGGACTGGAATTTGAGAAATTCTCGCCACTGAGGAACTAGGAGTCTCTGAGGACTGGAATTTGGAGAAATTCTCCACGCTAACGATGTAGAATTTTAGGAGTCACTTAGGACTTGAATTACGATTCGTCCCTTAGGACTTAGAAATTACTAACGGGAAACCCAAAGAAAAATGTTTGCTGGGAAATGAATGGGAAAAAAAATGCTACACACGCGGGCATGGGCGGGGGGGGGGAAGGTCGTTTGGCCAGCACCGGAGGTATTTTTAGATTCTGGGTGAATGAACCTGTATATTTATACACCGTCTGGGATTCGGGAATTTCCCAGTCGTCTGGGAGGATAACAGTACAACGACCTAGTAATTTTCCCTATAAGCGGAGTTTAAATTTCGCTTTCCTAACACCTAACTCGAATTCTAACTACACTGAGAGAATTTCAGCAATGCAAGCTGACTTCGTCGTGTCCCACGGGAATTTATTCGCGCCTAAATAACAGTTCGCTAATTTTTTGTGTAAAATATTTACTAGTCAATTTATCCAGGCGGAATTTCAATGTTTGCAAATGTCTAAATCCTATTTGCAAATATCTTTTTTCTCAGTGTGTTACCCACCAATGGAGCACACTGGATGTAGGTTATTTCCTGGTTACCTATATGTCGTCTTAGGACCTAATAGGTAGTTCTTTTATCCTGAATACAAGCGGTGTTTTGAATTTTCTGGGCAAGCAATGTACAAAGGTAAAGGGGGCTTTGAAATGACCCATACCAGTCGGACTGCTGGATCTGATTCATAAAAGTGAGTTGGTGAAGTCATCATTCACTAGAAAACCAGCTTTGGGGGCACTCTGGAAAGTTTCTAAAACAAGGCAGAGCAAAATCATGGTATGATATGATTCTCAGCACACTCGCAAATCCTGTCTATAATCTCTCCATCAGTCATCTTGGCAAAGGTTACACCCCCATCCCAAAAATTATGTTCAGCCTTGTGATTCCGCACGGAAAACGTAAAAAGGGGGGGCGTTCTCTCTCAGCCATTCGGTGCTCCAGATTGTGAGAAGAGGGAGTTGGAGTGGATGGACATCAAGACTGAAAAAAAAAATCGGGAATGGAGGTCAAGTAAAAAGCTCAGGATTTAGTGCAGGTAGGGACCGAGGGGACGCTGCAAATGACATTAAGTAATGCCTACAGTGCCCCACGCGAGATGCACTGACAGAGAGTTGAAGCATCGACCAGGAATTAAAGAAAAAACCAATTCTGTTGATCCTTCAATAAAGGAAAGCAACTTTGTGTGGCGCTATAATATCGACAGGCAACAGTTATTTCATTTCTCCCTCAGTCTCTTTCTAGGTTCTCATCTCGTTCAAGTTCTTGGTAACTTAGTGAATCCTTGCATCATTCTGCGCAGATAGACAGCACAGCTGGCATTTTAAATAATGAAGAATGTGATATCATAAAAATTTGAGTCAAGGTCTACAGGTCAATGTGACCTTCAGATCACAGATATGAATGACCACCACCATGAATAGCTTCCACAGCCAGTCATCAAAACTGAAGAAGACCTGGAATGTTCACAATTCCGATGCACTGCTCGACTCTTCAGGCCCTTTCCATCATTCGCAATCCAGAGGAAAATCTGAAGCGACATAATGTCGTGCAATGCAGCGATGGAGGCAGTACCTACAACCGAGAAACCTCGACGAAGCAGCTACAGACAGCTTTTGGAACGAGTCAGAACCTGGACAGTGATCTTCAATGTAAAAGACAAGGAATGAAAATGAACAAGAAATAACTAATCCACTTAACAGATGAAAAACAGTCACCAACAACAAAGAAGCGGAACCAAGAGTTTGCATCGTGCCCTTTGTTCTAATGGCCACCTTCATACGCCGGTTGCCGCCCCCCCAAATTTGGTCTAAACATTCGGATGCCGTTCTCTTTAAAGTTCGGTTTTTAGTGACGTTGTGCTTATCTGAATGAACGGGTTCTCCATTTCTTCTGGAATACCTTGGGTTTTTCACGTCACCCTGACTCCTGGGATGACTTGAGAAATGGATTTTTATGGCCTCAGGTCTTTCCTGTAATGACGTTCTCATCGACAGTTAATGTGCAGAATCCCCTCACAACGGCAGCCCCCATTTTTAATGTCCATGTGATGGCCGCATTCAGTCAAGAATTTCAGTCTTCTTACATTACCTAACCCGCGTGCCATTAGTGCCAGACAAATTTTCGCTGCACTCTGACGATCAGCAAAATGGAAAGCTTCTGACAACCTTCCAAACGATACGAATCACGGAGTTGAAGAAGAAGAGCTGAACACTGGCCAAGGGAAGGACTTTCCACAGTAACTCTTAACGCAGGCAAGAAAGGCGGGCAGGAGATGGGAATGATATACTCGAGAGGGACACAAGGAGACAGCAAAAGATATCATGTCCTTTCCCTTTCCTTAAGGAGGAAAATGTTCTTCAGAACAACCTTCAGATTTATTCTCCTTCTTCAAATCAAGATCCTCCATCAGTCTCTAAATGCTCGGTCAAAGAGCTGGATCTAAAATTGAGATAGAAAATAACTAATTACCCAGAGCACACACGCACGTTGGGAACTATAGTCTTCGTTTATCCTTTTGCTGAGACCCACTGAAGCACAAGCCATTCCTTCCATTTTGAAAGGAACACCTTCAAGTTAATAATATCCCAGTACCGAACACCTTCAAGTTAATTATATCCCAGTACCGCCTCCCTTTGGTTCATGATTTATACTTGATTACTAATGAGCGTAGGTAGGGTGTAATGTACATTTAGCTTTTTTTATTATTAGCTGCAATTTTATGTGAAGACCTTCTCCTACCATCCATACGGGACCAAGGAATACTGACTCATGTCATCAACACCTACGTATGTCCACTTGGATGGATTTTTTTCCAATGGTCTCATTCATCATCGATTTTTTCCTCTTCATTATACAACCTGCAAGCTTTGTACAACTCCCAAGCTTTGTACAACTCCCAAGCTTTGTACAACTCCCAAGCTTTATACAATCCCAGACTAGACTTCTTTTTTTCGCGAGGGTGCGTGATCAGCGTGAAACCAAAAGCCTACTGTTTTTTCACACACCCAAAAAAAGCGTCATTGACCTAAGACATCTTTATGAGGGCAGAGACTCGATACAGCTCTGAAAGCAGTACAGTAGAACTCATCACATCAATGAGGTGTTTAAAACACGTGTGTATGACCGGTTTTAACTTTAAATGCATAAACTTATATCAAATACACCTCTGAAGTGATAGTCCAAAACATAGTTCAAAGTTTTCGTGATTTGAAAGTGTCTATTCTGCATATTCCTCTGCCCACTGCTTTCTGCTAATGAGAGATGGAGAGGTCAGGTCATCAGGTCATGACCCCTGCTAGCTTTGCAAACGGACAGTTGTTATAGAAGACAACACATTGCTGTATTGATCCCTGATATTCAGAAGTGTGGAAAGAGAAGCCGGACTTCTATATAGTGCAGCAGATTGCTGTAAAAATCGTTCAGATAGTGAAACAAGCATGAAATTTGGCACAAACATTCCTAAGACTACGCTCTCTTAGAAAAGGGCGCTGGCCACCTGAAAATCCAAGATGGCGGCTATTTTTCAAAATGGCCGCCATCTATGTTGAGATTCACTGGTTTGGGAGCATCTATTGGATGGAATATGCCAGTTTTTTTTTAAACCTCGACTTTTAGGTTATAAAAATGTTCCATACCACACATTTTATTGAAAACCCTTACTAAATGAATTGTAACCAAGATGGCGTACAAAATGGTTGCCATAAAAGTTTTTTTCTATCCACAGCGTCAAGGCAGACATAGAGACCAACTGTTTTTATTTAATGGTATATTCATGTGATCAGACAGTTTAACTAATATGCTATTTTCAACTGAAATAGTAATGGTATGGTCACATACAACATTGTGTCTAAGACTGTAACCATAAAAGAAAAGAAGAGAAATACGGACTAAACGCAACCAATCTATGTATAGGTCTCTCAACCTACACCTTTGAAAAATTCGAGGATAAGGAGGTAGGCATAGCATGACACGTTGGATGCTCAAGCTAGATTATCTACTGAAGAGAGGGCAATATTTATCTAGACTTCACATTTGCAAGTGCACAGAGCTGTGCAGGAAGACCCAGCTTGTAGCACTTGCACCTTTCCCGACAGCCTGCTTTGCATCCACATTTGGTAAGCTGTTGGCAACTCTTGGCTAAGGGCGAGTTGGTTGTCCAGAGGACTTGCCATGCTTCACCAGACTTTTGCCATCCCCACTCAGCAGGGTTCTCTGGCTGTGGCTGACACTGGGTGGCCTGCCCCACACACAACCAGCCTGGTACGCAGCACGCTTGGTGTGTTGGAGGAGAGCTCCCCTGGTTGGTGGAATGGCCTCATATGCCCTTTGTTTTCTGGCAAACATATCAAGTCTAGCCTCATCCACAGTGCCAGCAGTGCTGGATCTTTCATACATAAGTATGACAAACCTCTCCAGGACCTTCAGGTCACTCTCTTCCACTCTGAGAGGGTAGTGACTCAGTTTGGAGAACACAGTGGAGGCCTCTGGAAAGATGTTCCATGTCTGCCAGGCGGTCTTCTTGCCCTTGCTCCGGAAGGCTGACACTGTATCACAGCCTGTGAACGCATGGAAGAAGAGCATGCCATTCACCTTCTCCTGGCCCAGAGAGTTGCACAGGTCATGCACAGCAATCCAGCGCAGGCTCTGGCCTTGGCCAAATGCCACCCATAGCTTCTCTAGCCCTAGATTGTGGAGAGTGGAGAAAGCACTGACTGCAACGACAAGAACATCTGTGTCATTTGCTTTAACCGTGATGGTCTTGGCTCCATGTTCTGTGGCATATTTGGCATGGAGAAAGATGGGTGTCAGCTTCCTCATGAGAGCACTTTTCCAGTCCCTGAAGACTAGCCTCATGAGTGCTGAGGACAGCAGACCCTTTCGTGGCAATGACAACATTTGTGGCAGACATCTGGGCAACTTTGTCTGCCAGGAACTGGAACAACTCTGTCTTGTTGGCATCGTGTCTTAGGAAATTGCGCCAGTTGGATGGAATTGTGTTCTTGTCTGTCACCTTGCGCCTTCCTCCTTGACCACGTTGGAGCCTGGTCTCAGCTTTGAGGCTGGATGTATTGTATACATCAAATACAAGATGTGATGATGTGTACTTGCTGCTATAGGATTGTATCACAGGCAAGAAGTCAAAGTGCATAGCCCTCAAAGGTCTTTCCTTTCTTTGGTGGCAAGGCATGGACCAAAGCTGATCCATCTACAATGAGGACATCAGTCTTTGGTTCTTCTTTGTCTTCTAGTGTAACATGACTCTCCAGGACCGAGGTCAGCTGAGACTTCTGACATGTGTACAGCCTACCACCCTCACTAAGGGAAGCTGGGAATGTTTGATTCTCGTGCTGGAAGAGTTCCTGCAGATCACATTCACGGCTCTGACAGGATATAAATAGCTTTGAGAAAAGCTGGCAATCCTCCTTCAGAAGTTTCTGCTTTGACTGTTCTACAGGAGCAGCTTCTTGCCTGAAGAAGTCAGTTCTGTTCTTCTTTATCGGCTCATAGAAGGAGACTGCATTGTTTGCCAAAGAGTCTGAAAACTTCTGAAATTTAGTGCGGCCTCTGTCAAAGGTGTGTCTGTAGAAGTTCTGCTGAGCTGGGGTGGGCAATGTCTTTGTTGTCAATGGAATACAGATCCTGGCTCTCTTCCTGAAAAGGACTTCCCAAGTGTTGCAAAGCCAATGACAGCTTGCTGACTCTCTCCAAGAATGTCTTCTGCGCATGAGGTGTTTGTTCATGGTGTGTTGTCTGCTCATTAGACTCCTTACTTTGAACCTCTGTTTCGTATGCAGACACCAAGCGGATGATCTCTGGGCCAGCCACCATCCATCTTCTGAGTGCTGACGGATCTTCAGTCAGCCCAATGGCTCCGCCATCAGCCTTTATAAAGGCATTGGTCTGCTCATGAGCTTGGTCAAGAGCCATTGCTGAGAACTGGCGACTGGTCTTGTGCACAACAAAGTTGCCAGCCTTGAACTCCTTGTGCAACTCTGGGTGTGAACTCTCTAGGGTAAGCATGTCCCTGAGGTGAATAGGCAGCCAACGAGCATAGTTTGTATTATTGTTGGAAAAGAAGTAGGGTATCAGCTCATGCAATGCCTGGCAGTAGAGGACAAAATTGGCCTCACGGAAGGACCTGATCAGTAGGAATATCACAAGTTCCATAGACAACACCATGTGCCAGAAGTGGAACTGTGGACTCTGCTGTCTTCGGAAGGTCACACCACTCCTCAAACTCTAATGCCTGCTCATTGTTGTTTGCTTTCTCAGCACAGTAGTCAGTGTATGCTGTCCTCAGGAGTTTTGTACAAACTAGAGGCTGTAACCTGGTGCATCTGCCGTGTCCTGGTTACACTTGCAGCTGACAGGAAGGATTCTGCAGTTCCAGATGAAGCAACTCCTGCCTCCACCAGAGCTCCTGTCCAACCACTGCCATGAAGAAGAGTACCAAGAGATGTCATTGCTGCCATCTCAATGTGCAGACCACCAAACATTACCAGATACTTGTCTTCGCCATACTGAGTCAGGCCACTGCCACTGCACCTGCTTTGCTACGGCATAGATTGGCTGATCAGCTGTGATTATGGGTATCTGGCCAGGGTTCAGAAAATCAGTGACATCCTGCACTTTCTGCATCACGTGTTTGATCGTAGCAACAGAATGAGCCTGATCACGCAGGAGAGGAAGCAATGAAGTTATGGTTACTTCAAATTCTGGGCTTCTCTTCATTGAAGCGTGATGAGCTGACCACGTCAGATTCACTGCATCATCTATTTCCTGGGTGACTATGACCTTGTCTAGCCACTGATACTCCAGTGCAAGCTGTGGCCCCAAGATATCTGTGGGTGGCTTTGGTATTGCAGTGTTTGGTGGCACAGGGTTCTTTGTTTGAAAGGAAGCTGGTGAGATGTTTGTGAATGTGTCCGGCAATTCAGGCACCGACCTCACTTTCTCAGGTGCAAACTTTAGTTGCTGTCTTTCCTGTCCAGTGTTCTCCTTGGTGGGGTGCTGAAATATGGAGATGCTAGTTCCATGGAAGGAGGTAGTGGCAGTAGTTGCAGATGGGTTGTGGTCGATGTTGTCCATCACTGCAGTGGTGAACAACCCTTTTCGCAGTACTGGGGACAGACCACACCCTCCTCCACATATTTGCTAACTGTGGCATCTCCTAACTGTGCAGAGACCTCCAGTACTCTGTCATAAGAGATACTGAGGCCATACTGATGTAGCATTTCAACCAGGTTTCTCTTCCTGGTTTTGGCATAGACTGAGAGTCCCATGTAGACTGGGAATGGTGTTTCTCTGTCTTTGGAGTGTCTATGAGTTGTTGCTCCCTCTTTGTATCAGGAGTAGCAGTTGAACTGCATGAGCTGTGCAATGGCCTGGTCTGACTTTGATGCTCCAAATCGTAACTGTGACTTGATGTCAGCCCCATGCTCAACCATCCCTACAAACTGGAGCAGGAGAGGAGGCACAGAATTTCGTACACAAGCCTCAGAAAATGTGCCATCAAACCGTGACTGATGATCAAGTATAGACTTTCTGAGAATATTTGCTGCTTTAGCAATGATAACTGCCTCTGAAAGATCAGATGATTGAGCAAGTGCTTTTCCCACATCCTTTTGAAATGCAAGTAATACATCTCTGCCAGATTTATGAGCCTCAAGTTCTGGAATTTCTGCCAGAAGTTTGTCTTTGAGTCTCGTGGAATTTACACTTGGTGACTCTACACCTAATTGTTCCAGACGTTGTTGGTAGAGGTGGCAAATATCTGCCAGCCGAAATGTGACTGGATCATCTGAACAAAGGTTGTTTTCAACAATGTATGTCATCAGTTCTGACAGAACTAGTGGATACACATCTGATTCTGACTCAGTGCTACCTTGGTCTTTCTCAAGGCTCCTCAGGTAGGACCTTTTTCTGTTGTAGAGGGCACAAAGACAGGCATGGTGATACTTAAACTCCTGTGCAATGACATCCCCACCAGTCAACTTAGCAAGGAGCTTGCCATCACTAAGTATCTCTGCACATTCACGCAATTTCAAGTCAAGGCCCTTAGTACTAGCCTGTCTGAGATCAGATGCAGGTGCCACTTTCTCACAGAAAATGCAAACTTCATTGTCATGACTGGTTCGGCGCAGTTTTGCACGACTAGTCTCAGTGTTGCTGGTCTGGTCATTGGATTGTCGCTTTCTTGCACGGTCCAGTTTAGTGTTGTTAAACAACAAGCGACAGTTCATGGTATTTTGCTGCATTTTTTCCTGAGAGTGGCCTCTATGCCATCACCTTCATCCAGCCTTGCTGGATCCATTATCAGTGGCATTTCATTAATTTCACTGAACATGGGAATGTTCCTTGCCAGCATTGTGTACCCATCATGGTCTAGGACATGATGACTTGGAAGTGATGTCAAGTGCTCACCTCTTTTGTCCTTCTGACAAAGACAACACAAACTCCAGTTTGTTTTTCTACTGCTCAATATTGGATTGGCATCACATTCTGCCATGATTTCACTTTTGATTAAGGCCGAGGGTTATCCTTTTACCACCTTAAACAAAGCACACATTCCTGTATGGGATTCAACTAGGTTCGGTCTCCCTACACCTAGCCCGATCATTCATCCAGTGCCATTTAAGTCCCGTGTGATCTGTACACCATCCGGGTAAGTACATGAACCATCATGTACAGCCCCATACCCTTGGCTCGGCTCTCTCGCTGGCACATCCTGTCTATTCAGGTGCGGCTATCTAACTATAGCTGGTCTGGGGCTGTTAGAAAGCATTTGGGACACTAAACTAAACTATACTACAACTACTAGTCTAAGACTACAGGATTAGTAAAGCTGGATTAGCTGGCACTGAACCCCATGCTGAGTTACACAGCAGTGATGTCACCAGTGTGCCCCTGGTTGTGTGCAGACATACACTCTTTTACATTTATTAATTTTCCTTCAAAATTGATGAGTTATTCGAAAGAGATGGCCTCATTAGGATCTAAAACCACAGAAACCAAGATCCATGCTTAAAACGATAATTGTTGAACGGGCATTATTTCTCATTATAATTATTGTTTCTACCTTTTCTTGGCAGCCATATAGCCCCCATATTTAAAGGTAAACTGTACTGGGAAGCTACAGAAACATAATATTCACAAGAAATAGTATGGAAGAGCTTTACCATATTGCTAGAAGCAAATACATGCCATTCTAGTGAAAAATTAGCCAAAATCTGTCGATACTGGCCGCCATCTTGGAATTTGGCGCCATATTAAATTTTTTTGCGTGGCCAGCGCCCTTTTCTGATAGAGGAACTTTAAAGCACTTGTGCAAAATTTCATGCTTGTTTCACTATCTGAACGATTCTTATACTCAAACACACTCTTATCACTCCACTCACTCTCAGTCACGGAATCGTTCGAGGCCGCCACTGCCGATGACACAGCCAAAATGTCGCACAGCAAACACGATACATACACACACATACATGCACGTACATAACATACGCACACACATAAACATACATACACACGCATACGTAGGCATGAACACACGGGGAAGTTAAACAATTGCAGACAGTGCTCTCTCTCTCTCTCTCTCTCTCTCTCTCTCTCTCTCTCTCTCTCTTCTCTCTCTCTTATGGAAAAATAAAAAGTGAAGGTTAATAACTACATCTGATATTGATGTGGGCTCTGAATTATTATTATTATTATTATTTTATTATTATTATTATTATTATTATTATTATTATTCCCTCTTTTTTTATATCATTTAAATAAGAAGCTATAGAAAAGTAAAAGAAAATAAAACAAGCAATATAAGAAAAAGAAGAGGAGAAAAGAAAAGAAAACTAAGAAGAAGAAGAAGAAGAAGAGAACGAAGCCTGTCGCAGACAGCAAGAGAAGAGTCAGTCAGTGATGACCACTGGAGAGCATCAAAGAGGAAGGAATTAAAAGAAACCCAAAATCAAGACAGAGGGTGAAGTTGAAACCGAAGGAAGCAAAACCGTGGAAGGAAAGGAAGGCGCAGGGAAGCAGACAGGAAGGAAGGAAGGCAGGAGCCTCGTCAGAAATTCATTCATGCAGCCCTTTTGAAGAGGAAATGCCAAACAGATGACTACTTAACCGAGGACAAGATGAGCAGGAGGAGGAGGGGGAGGAGGAAGGTAGGAAATCCAATGTCAATAAGGAGAAGCCTGAAGCCAAAGCTAAGAGAACAGAAGCAGGTTCTATAAGAAGGAAGGAAGGAAGGAAGGAAGGAAAGTGCACGAAAGGTAATGCTTCTTGTGAGTTCCTACATGAGAGAAAAAGTGACATTCATACAAAAACCCAAAATAGTCAGGACAGAAAAGAAGAAGAAGAAGAAGAAGTACAGACTGAATGTCAGTTTTGCAAAGAAGGTCACTTTGTGCAGATATGGCAGGAAATGTAGTAAGTAGAAACCCCAGTGCGTCCATCCAACATGACAGGGCCATACCTCCAGAGAGCTCTATAGGGACAGAGCAGTGGTTCTTAACCCCATGGTCACGACCCGAAGTTGGGTCGCCAAATCATTTCAATGGGTCCCCAAGGGTTATAACTTCAAGTTTATGGGCTTATTATTTCCCCAATACTCTTATTATAATTATTATTATTAGAGAAAATACTGTATTAAGAATACATAGTTCGTTAATATTTAAGCAGACCGTTATAGAGACATAAAACATTTAACTGAGGTATAAAATCTTCCCAGCATAGACACTTGTACGTCAGGGCTTCACTGCCCGAGTTTAGGCAAGAAAATCCATGTGTGGTGCTTGTTCACTGTCTTCTCCACCATGAAAACCTTGCTGCTCAGAAATTGTCACAGGAGTTGCAGAAGTGATGCAGGGAGGTAATTCAAGTTGTTAATTTCATTACAGCTAGGGCTCTCAACTCTAGATTATTTACTCAAAGGTGGTCTGATGTTGTTTCTGAACATACATCTGTTGTAGAACCACTGAGGTTAGGTGGCTGTTAGGTTAGGTGCTCCAGCGACTGCTTGAACTGACTGCGGACTGAGACAAATTTTTCTGGCTGAAAAGAGACAGCAATTGACCCACAAATTCTCAGATTCAATGTGGCTGATGCAAGCAGCCTATCTTGCAAATATGTTTGCCGAGAGTAATTCCTTGAAGATTTCAGTGCAAGGTCATGATCGGACATTAGTTGGCTCTCTGAGAAACTGTCAGCATTCAAAGAAAACTTAAATTGTGTATAAATAAGATGAAAGCTGGAAAGACTGCATCATTTCCCTCTCTGAATGTACTTCTGGAGGATGACGATTTTTTCTCTCAACCAAGTCCTAAACATTATTGTGCAACATAATATCCAAGTTGATAACAGAGTTCGATCATTACATTCCAGAAAATGCAAATAAATATTGTTGGATAAGAAACCCCTTTGATATTGAAGCTGAATACCTGCCTGAAGAAAATGCAAACATCAGCAAGCTACAGGAGTAGCTTATCCAGATTCAATATGATGAAACACTTCATTACAATTTCAAGAGGCAAACACTGAGCTCATTTTGGGTAAAAGTGTACAAAGAAAAGCCGATTCTTGGAGGTGAAGACCTGAAAAACACTCCTTCCCTTTGTTATAACGTTCTTGTGTGAGGATGCAGGATTTTCATCCCTCTCAGTCACAACGACAAAGTACCCAAACCGCCTGCAACCAGAGGATGGCCTAAGATGCAGTCTATCATCAAAATCACCCAGATTTGAGGAGCTGGTCAAAACAATCCAGTGTCAAAGTTCTCATTGATTGTAATAGTAGCCTACTACATGTAAGTATGTAGGCTTGTATGAATAATTTTGCTTTTTCTTCCCCACAGTGGTAAATCATAGGCTAATTATTCATTTAATTTTATATCATGAAACAAAAAACATTTTGGTTTTCTTTATGCTAGTTAATGTATTGTTTCTTTCTCATGGATCATTGTTACGCAGATGTGCTACTTGCATTTATAAAAATCTCTTCATGCAATTTTTGTTTTTGTAACACGTTTTTCATAAGCATAATTATATAAAAGAAAATGTTTATGAGGACATGGGTCGCCATGGTTAATTTGGACAAGATTTTGGTTCACTGCCAAAAAGGTTAAGAACCAGTGGGATAGAGGAATGCAAGACTGACAACAAGGTATAAGGACTTGAAGTAGAAAGAAAAGAAGGTCTATACACTAACTATACACATTACAAGGCAGTGTAGATATAGACATTCCAGTTTCAATTAAAAGCCAGAATAAGAAATGTTATAATATCCAGGCTTGTGCATCCATTAAAACTGTCATTTTGAAGGAGGGTCGAATGATAGCTCAAAGACTAAACAAGTGTATGCCATGAATTGCAATTGGGCAGCTGATGACATATGTTAGATTGATGGCTTGATGTTACCATTAGAAAAACTGGTCAACCATTCTAACACACACATACACACATTTTGATTTACTTGACTCTTATGTAAAATGATTCTTGTTTGCTATCTTTAAGGAATGTTTATTTAGTGTTTCCCTTCCTTCAAAGTACTCTTTTTTTTTTTTTTAATTGGCTGTACAAGTGCTGTTGCAGCCCTCCCTGCCACCACAATACAGTTGATTTTCTAAATGCTTGACTGGTCAGTAAAACAGCTTTATTTTAAAAGGACATTTGACATCAAATATGAGAGAGAGAGAGAGCAATAAGAGAGAGAGAGAGAGAGAGAGAGATTTGAGATCAAGAGAGAGAGAGAGAGAGATTTTAAATGTACAATTCCTTATAACAAAAAAATACAACATTTGAAACCAGTTTTTCTATTGTCAAAATTTTCCTTATCTCTCTCTCTCTGGCCAACAAATAGCAGATGGTTGCTAATTTAAAAACAACAAATGAGATTTAAATGATCGTTTTCCAAAGTGAAAGGAAGACAACAGTGATGATGCTAACAATAAGAATGATGTGATAACAATGAAGAAATGATGACATTATCACAGACTTACAGCATAATAAAACGTGATGATGATTGAGAATAGAGGAGACTCAGTCAATGACCTCTGGGGGAATCCACTGGCTTCGTCTTCTTGTTTTTCCTCTGAAGACAAACTACGAACAGCGAAAATAATACGATGCCATTAACACGACACAATTGTCCGTAATCACTCTCGCAGTGCAACTGCTAAGTTGCTACTAGCAACTTGCTAGAAGTTGCTAGTCACCGCTGCTGAGCTGAGCCGATAGATGATGTTGCCTGCCGTACGATAAACAACGACATCTTACCTGATAAGTTTTTATAGATAATTATTATTGAATTGCTCTTGACTATTTTGATAATAATAATAATAATAATAGTAATAATAATAATAATAATAATAATAATAATAATAATAATAATAATAATAATAATAATAATACTTGTTGTTTCCATAAGAATTTTTATGGTTTTTTTTTTTGGGGCCGGGGTGTTCTCTAGTCCTAAGATTCACTCGTCGTCTGCATATAATACTGCCACGATCCTTATAACTTCATTTCTGAATCTTACGTGCTACTTTCCATGTTTTCGATTATCAAGTAAGTATTGACAGGAAGAGTATGGTAGATCCATTGCACCCCTGCTGCCTTATGCCACTTGCTACATTTCTCTCTGTGTATATATATGTTCGCTAAAGCATTTATTAGCCCTGCATGTAGCCTATACTTCATCATGACCTCTATGAGCTTTTTCCTGTTAACTGAGTCAAATGCTTTTTGGAAGTCCATTGATACCACAAATAACGGGTCTTTTCTTATAGATGTTTCCTGTTTGCAGTATTCTAAGATTTACAAATTATCAGTTCCTCCTCTTTCTTTGTGAAGTAAAGCCTGACGGCAATTCACGCGTCCTCCTTATATTTCTAATATATTTTTCTATTTGGGTTTTCAGGATCCCCATGAAGATTTTATATGACACATTAATTAATGCTATTGGTCTGAGATCTTTGACTGTGGGGTGTTGTTTCTTGGGTGTAGGTGTTGTTTTTTACTTAAACCAGCTGTTCTGTGTTTTCCGGCCTTTCAGTATGTTGTTTAAACATT
Organism: Macrobrachium rosenbergii; assembly: GCF_040412425.1. Classification (NCBI taxonomy): domain Eukaryota; kingdom Metazoa; phylum Arthropoda; class Malacostraca; order Decapoda; family Palaemonidae; genus Macrobrachium; species Macrobrachium rosenbergii. The sequence continues at coordinate 5,238,370 of NW_027100725.1, forward strand.
CTGCCAATTCTCTTTTAAGGTTGGTGCTCTGTAAGAAACAGTTTGAGCGGAACTGGTTTCATCCCGTCTGGCCCTCATGGTGCTTTGTTTGGTTTCATTTTCTCAAGCTGGTTTTTCACACCTTCTTCTTCTTCATTTATAGTGACTTCTTCCATGGGTTTCATTTCTGTCTTTGTTAGGTCGTACACTCCATCCAAGTGTTCTCTTAATGATGTATGGTATATCATATGCTGTCCTAATCTTGCCTTTGGTCTTTTCATCATTTCTGTCATGTCGAGTTTATACTGCTCTTTTTTGCTCCCATTCCATATCTCTCTTCTTTTTGGTATATTTGATGTGTTGGTGTATATAACACATACTACAATTCTTCATTCTTACGTGCAAGGCAAATATGATGGTATTTAGTATTTGAGGTTGAGTCCCATCCTCGTCGCCACTGATGTGTTGGTGTATATAACACACACTACAGTTCTTCATTCTTACCTGCAAGGCAAATATTATGGTATCTAGTATTTGAGGTTGAGTCCCATACTCGCTGCAGATGTCCAAGGATGACGGGCGATAATAAAGCTATATCTTTCAGCTCGTGTGTATTTGTTCTACTACACTTAGGAAGAAGGAGGCGGTAAGAGTGTATACAAAATATACAAAGAATATATACAATGGAATCATAAGAAACATATGAGCATCGGAGCTCGATACATACTAAGAATTATATTCTAGATACATAAGATAGAATTTATAGGATCGAAGCCCGTGTGTAGGATTCGATACTAACACAATAATAATTCATTATACTTATACTCTAAAGCATCACGTAACATCTAGCTGTAGCTTTGAATTGAACACGTCTATGGACGGCGTTATATAACATGTCTTGCACAGACGTTAAGACACACATGACAATCACCTGCTAACCCTGAGTGCAGTGACTGATTATAACACATTGTTAGGCGCCCCAGCGTACATATGGTTTGGAGATGCTTTGATAAACTAGACCTTCAGGATTGCATCAAGGAGATAGGGAAAATGATAGGATGGAAAGATGTATTGTTAATAAGAAAGATACAGTCTTCTGCGGGAGAAACAGGTACTATATTGAAGTAACAGAAAATGTGAGGCAAGGAACAATATATGGTCCAAAGCTATGCAGCACAGTAGCAGTTAGAGAGAATGAGATAAGCAGGAAGAACGTACCACTCATAAGAAATTTAGAAACAGAGTCCCTCATATCTGTGGATGACATAATGTTCCTCAGCAGCTGGAAAGAAGGAATAGAAATGGCGACTGCCGCAGCCTGGAGCAGCTTAAGAAATTTACATTTAATACAAAGCCAAGTAAGTCAGCAGTACTGGTAATAGATCAAAAAGCAAAGAGCACAGATGTCCACGTAAGAACAGAGGTAAGAAATGGCCCAATTAGTAGTGTAAAAGAATACAAATACTTAGGAGAATGGTACACACTAAATGGCTCAAAGGAAGCTAGTATCAAAACGAGAAATCAAAAGGTGGAGAGAGTACCTACTAAGAGAAATTACAAAGTATGGGGACGTTAAGAAAGTAGGAAATGTGGCATTAGAAGTCAGGAAAAAGATCTATGAAACATAGTGGTACCAACATTATTTGCCAACACAGAGACATGGAAAACGAGCTGAATGGCCTGGAGAAAATGCAATACAGGATCCTCCTAGGAATAGAAACATCTTTACATTTTATGGGTTGTTGTTGTTGAAAAGAAGATTTAAATAAATATTTTGAAGCACTAAAGTAAAGTAAATCTTCTTCTTCGTTTAACGTGCTTTTATCCCATTTTTTTAGCACGATGTTTCTTTCGAAGGACTTTGATTTGTTGGGGTAGGCTGAAATCGGCTGCCCTACCTGACAAAATAAACATTTTGTATTGTGCCAAATATCCAGCTCCTTTTCTCCAGCAGAAAAACTAAGAACGATTAAAATGAGTAAACAAGGGAATAAAGCTTTTGCATCCTATGTGAATAGTGTATAGTATGCCCGCAACTGTGTTTGTGGAGTGAGCGCTTAGGAACCAGGAACCATCCATCAGATCAGCCATATTTTCTGTATAGTTGTCATTGCCTCATAAATGAAATCTTCTGTATAAATTAAATAAATATAATAGGTATTTACATTTAATATTATTTTTGTAACTCGTTAAAATATATTAAAAAAAAGATGGATTTGACAATACTGTAATCATGAGACATTACTGACGATTATTAACATACGGGCGCAAGGTGACGAATGAGATTTTGGTAATGTTCCTAAAGTTAGAGATTTTTTGTCCCTTTGTTGTTTTATTTATTCATGTTTGATTTTAAATTTAACCATTTATAGTTTATCAAAAGTTTTTTGTGAATAATTACAGGAATACATCGAAGAAAGGCCAATCCCACGAGGCCCAGTAAGAGACATTACCAGCGGTGGAACTTTGCCAATGTAAACAAAAGGTCTTAAGTTTTGGACGAGGAGTCGTAACCGGGAACTACGAAGCCGCTGATCTTCGTCATTCGAGCCTCACCTATAATCAGTAGAAGGTACAGGGAGGCCTGCTGCCCGTACCGTCAGCCTCAGGATAGCTGTCTAAGCCTTTTTCGGCTTCTGTATCGTAAGTAGCACCATTAATCGATGAAAATATAAAAGCAGTGTAAGTCACCTCCCTTCTCTTCCTTCATAAGTAGGATAATCTGCCCCAGTGGGCCATTCAGTAAAACCTACAGTGCATTTTGCCCAGAATCAAAATATTGTAGTCTAGGTGAACTCCCCCCGGGACCCGGTGTGTGTTTTGTGGAACGACGGGACCCCTCCGAACGGAACGTGCCCTGTCGTTCTGCACTCACCCCTCATGAACGAAAGTCGGTAAATATTGTGGTGGGCGACCGACAGGAATCGGGCCCTAGTACTAGCCTAATCTGCAGCTGTACCAGGTGGTGGCCGAGGTCAGACCACACGACACCCCCACCTACATTGGCTCATCAGCCTCTTTTGGTCAGGGAGCCCCACCGGCCGTTCCTTATATTCAGCGCTGGTGGGGGAGGGGGGGGCCGGTTGAGTTTCCAGGGCACAGCACCTGAGTTCAGGTAAGGAAGGTTCGATTAGGTCAGGGTCGGGTTGTTTGGTCTGCCCTAGGCTACCCCTTGGTACAGTTGCAGGGCCTGATTCCTGTCATCGCCCACCACAATATTTACTGACTTTTGTTTATGATTATGGTATTTACTGTCTTTCATTCATGTGGTACTGAGCACTGCATGTAAGCTGGTAGTTACCAAACCAGAGGGGCACAGTAGTAATCTGCAGTTTTAACCTTCTCAGGGGACATCGTGCCCATACCTATTGCAAATACCCTTAAACTTCTTTGAAGTGGGCTGGAGAGGTAAGGGAATAGCCTAGTCATTGGTGAGATGTAACCGTCCGAGGGGTTAGGTTAGTAGATCTGGTCAGGTCGTATTCCCTCTTAGAAACGAACACTAGCGCCCAAGGAGAGCAGTGCTCCGTCCCCTTCTGATCGTTTTATCGCTTCTCTTGCTGATTTCGAGTCCAAAACTGCCGTATACATCTTTCATCTTTTGAAACACTTGACGTCTGGCAGCCTAGCAGTACTGTAACCTGGCTCCCATGGTTATCTTACCTTGTGAGCTTTTGCTTTTAACATTTCTTAGTTTGTTGGTGCCAGTATAATGTCCTTGCAGCCAGTCTCTCTTTTTACAGCCTCCTATTTCCCGCAAACTTATTTTTAAGTTTCTGATCAGACTGATCAGTGTCTGTCATTGTTCAACAGAGCCACGCATCTTTTGTCCTGTCTTTTGCCAGAGTTAATCAGTTAATCAGAAGGGTGGGTCAATATAAGGTATTGTATTTCTAATACCCACTGCTGCTTGACACACTGTTCTTATTATGATGAAAGTGGGAAACTGGAACCACTGTGCAAATGGGTCCTTAAAGTGTAAAGTACAAGTTGGGACAGGAACTATGTGGAATTGCTGTCAGCTGTAAGGTATCCAGAAAACATTCAAGAACAGGAATAATTTAGGCTCTTTGTTGCTTACAAATGCAGATAGAAAATATTCAAGAGCAGGCTATGATACAGAGTCCGTGTTGCTTAGCAGACTTTGTTATTTGTCAGAAAATAGAAAATAGTCAAGTGCAGGCTATGATACAGGGTCTGTGTTACTTAACAGACATGGTTACTCACCAGGAAGCCAGACTGCAAAGCTGGAGCGTTCCCATATCCTGTTTAGCAGTTTTTCGTAGAATGTGCTATTTTCGACTTCCCAAACCGTAAAAACTATTATAGCCTAGTCATAGTTGTTTAATAATACTGTATCTGGCATAGGCCTAGGTTATCCTATGCTAGGTCGAATACCTTTCCTTCACTTCCACTTACAGGCTGTTCTAGGGGCCAATGGAGTCTGCTGGCATAAGGCCAGCATAATTAACATATCTTCCATTTAGGTCTAGACCTGTGTGTTTGTCTGATACTTGCAAAGTCTTGTGTATGACAATAATTATTCTTCTAGACTTGTAGTACTGTAGTAAGCGAGCCAATCTTGACCTTACTTGCAATTGACACCCTACACTTGCACTTGCTTAAATTGATTGTCCATCTGTACAGTACATCTTAGCATTTATCTTTTCTTGCAGGTGTCTTCAGACTGCTCTAAAGATTTATGCCATCAGAAAGTGCAAACATATTTGCTTCACGGGGAATAGATCTAGTGGTTCCAGATCCACACACTTAAAAATCATTCTTGTTAGGTTCTGTCTGCAGCCTAGAATTTTTGTGGAAAGATGCTGTGGGATTATGGTATGTTGATGAGGACTATAGGTGCAGTATTAAATTTAACCTTGGTTTGTTCAGCAATGTCCTGTGTGATGCCAGATTCATTAACAATTATCTTTTATGGGACATATTACTTGCTCCAATTTTCCTAGCTTTTCATTCTGAAAAATAGGTCTCATTCAACTTAGCCCCTTAGAAGGATAGTGCCGTCAGTGCACCTCACGTTACTAAGGTTGTTTGCAGCGTCGTTTTGGCCCCTAGCTGTTGCTGCTCCCACATTTTAGCCTTTGACCCAACCTCCATTCCTGCTTCCTTTTGCACACGTTGCTGTCCAACCACTCCAACTCCCTCTCTTTGACCTTCTTAAGTGCCGAATGTCCAAAAGTGGCCCAGTGGTTTGCTTTATGGCCACATTTTTAGTTTTCTGTAAAAGAAAACTATTGTGACGGCTTTGTCTGTGTGTCCGCACTTTTCTGTCTGCCCTCAGATCTTGAAAACTACTTAGGCTGGAGGGCTGCAAATTGGGATGTTAATCATCCACCCTTCAATCGTCAATTATACCGGACTGCAGCCCTCTAGCCTCAGTAGTTGTTATTTTACTTAAGATTAAAGTTAGTCATAATTGCGCTTCTGACAACAATATAGGATAGGCTACCACAGGGCCTTGGTTAAAGTTTCATGGGCCGCGGCTCATACAGCATTTCACCGAGACTACTGATAGATAGATCTATATTCAGAGGCCTTGATTATACACTGTACAGAAAACTTGATTGTTACTTGTTGTAAATGATATTAAATTAAATAATTGAACTTAGTTACAAAAGTATTGAGGTATAGGGCCAGTATGAACATATATGGTACCATTAGTTTAAGGTTGTTAGGTGACTGAAACCTTTTAACATACCAGATATTTTGCAGCAATTGGAAATGACTGATTGTGCAGACTGAATATCAACATTAAAGTATGGTTGTTTTTCGGGTTGTGATGGTTGAAAGAAAGCTGTTTGAGAAACTAGTGAAATACTTGCCCTAGAAGACTCATGAATTATGGCAGTTGACGTTGTAAAAATTGTTTGTATTATTCTAAGACTTGAATCATCTCTCTCTCTCTGTGCAATTTCCTTATTTGTAATATGTTTTTCCTAATACACTCCAGACATCGATCCTTGATCTGAAATTCTCAAGGCCACTTTTTTCGCCCTAGAGTGATGTCCTCCGTCAACTCTTAATTCTCTTTGTGTGGTAGTTGCCTTTTTATAAAGACTTGCTTCTTTCTTTCGTTGACATCTCTGTTATATAGCTGCACTGGCAGTTTTGATTTTCAGTCTTTTCTTATAAGGCTTTTCTCCAATATACTTAATGGAGCTCAACTTAGGGGCTTCCGCACTTATCAGCACTATAAGTATGATTATTTCTTGCTATGTTACGATTTTACAGGTGATACATTCTTAGATCAGTCTCTAAAGTACAAGTTACCTCAGGTTTTGAATTACTTGGAATTGCTGTTGTTGGTGAGATATGTGGAAAATTTTCCAGTGCAAGACATAATTTACAAACAGACTTTGTTACTTACCATAAAGTCAGAGAGACCCCAAAGTGTCTGTTACGTTAAGGTGCTACTGTCAAAGCTTGTTCAAGGAATCTTCTGAGTTTTCTCCCAGTCCATCCAAAATGCTACAACTACACAATCTACACACCTGTTCCAGTTGCACTTCTTGTCCAATCCAGCTCATGACCTGAACAAACAAAAAAACACACTTACTACCTGGACAAACAAACCACAAATGAGCGCTCTCACAACCATTCGACAACACTGCTTACTCCGGACTGACGTCAGGCACTAACTTCTCCCTCCCCCCTCTTCCGGGCATCTTATGACGTCACCACATCAACCATTGTACCATTTTAAACAAAGACTGGACTCCTTTAAAAATATTTAATAACAAAATAATAATGATTAAATTTATAAAACTGACAAAAAATCACACTTATCTCCTTCTCCCTCCCCTCCAACCTCTTATCATAATCCCTCTGATCTCTATCATTCTCCAATTCTTTACCCTCTGTGTAATTTCTGATATTTTCCCCTGAAACTCCTGCTTTAGTCAATCAGCTATTTGACGCTTTCCTTTTATCCATCTCGCCTGCTTTACTTCTCCAGGTTCTATTGTTTCTCTCATTGCTGCAATATCAACTTCAAATCTCTTACTACTTACTCCTGTACTTGATTTAATTGCAGTCAATAGTGTTTTACTATCAGTTTTAACCAACGCTTGTAATTTTCTCCCTCCTACTATCTCTTCCCACAAATGTTTGAAATATATCAATCCTTCTTTGGCCTCCCCCACACTCAGAGCTTCTGCTTCAACAGTGGACTCTGCTATTCTTCTGGATTTTCTGGATTTCCACCATATGGGACTTCTCTTACCATGTGTCAAGGATATCACATAACCCAATTGTGTATGATCATCTTCAATACTGTATTCCCGAATGAAGCATCTGCATAGGCTTCCCAATAAATCTTTTCTTCTTCTAACTCACTTATTATCACTTCTCCCATTATGTTCTTAGCTTTTCTCACTATCTTAATCTGCTTTTTCATATCTTGAGTCGTTCCTTCTTTAAAAGCTTTACTTAATTCACTAATATAGTATGATATTTCTGGCATGGTATGTAGCGATACCCAGTTCAACTGTCCTACCACTGATCTATACTCTGTTAATCCCTTTTGCCCTAATACTCTATTACCTGTAAATCTTCTAGCCTCTGGTTCTCATATAGAATTTATGTACTGCCACTGATTAAAACAAATTCTATTTTCCTTATGCTCTACCATTACTCCTATCTACTTAAAACTTTTACTTTCTTGTTCTCCTACTTGCAATTTCCCAAATATTTCCTTTAAAAATCCTTCAGTTCCTCCATAACAAAAATAAATCTACACATGTACATAAAATACTATTCAATTTATTGTCTTTCCTCTGAAAGAATATATTAGAATCTAATCTACTTCTCTCACCTTTAAGCTCCTCCACCACTTTCACCACCTTACAATACCATGCCTTTGCTGCATCCTTGAGCCCATGAACAGTTTTCCTCAGTTTCCATAATCCACTCAAACCATCTTCACCAGGTGTTTTTAAATATACCTCTCTTTGTATTTCATCACCTTGTAAATATGCAGTTTTCATTTATACAACTTACCCAGTAGTTACATAGGAGAATCTAACTAACATATAACCAAGGACCTTGTGTTTTCTCATATACCATTGGTCTTAACCCCAAAGAGAATTTATCTTTTTACATCATAACTCAAGTTTCCTCACATTACAGTAGCTGTTTTAAAACATCTACACAATGCCTACAGCTTTCAATTATGATTTGGATATAAACAAGGGTATCCCACATATTGCAATGCACAGCATGACTGCAGTACTTAACCTGGCTATGAACTTCGCTAATACCCTTTTCAGTGATGTCTGACCTTTCTACATGTCTGTCAAGTTGCAGGTTTCAACAAAATATTTCGTCGTCGTCATGTCAAGAGTTCACCGAGATCTATCTGGAAAAAGATCTAGTTTTACATCTTTTGGTCGATAAAATAAATTCTGGACAATAACAAAAAACTTACCCAATTAAGCAGCACTGGTAGTCATAGAATGTGTACAGAGGTTAGCCAGCTCCCATGCAAATTATGGACGTCCATTCTTCGGGCATCACCTCATTAACCAAAAGATCACTTGTATGGTAGGTGTTAACTCTAAATGATGGAACAAAAATACTTGGATATTGATAAGCTTGGGTTCCATGGCTGTTTATCATTATCATTATTCACATGATGAACCATGTTCATATGGAACAAGCCCACAGGAACCATTAACTTGAAATTCAAGCGTTCATTTGAAAGATGTAACAAAAGGTAATAGGAAATACGTAGAGATCAGTTATCAAAGAAAAATTTTTAAAATTATAGATAAAAATGTCAGTAAATCATAAACTACAAGAATTTCTTTATGGCATTCATACATTGAATCTTCACTTGAACTTTTGCGGTTCCAATTGCACAACATCCTCAGGGAAACTTCCAATGGATGGTATACAGACCGGGTTTGCAACCAGAGTGCTTGAACCTTGATACCTTTGCATATGAAGTCAGAAGAGCAACAGGTAAGGATTAAAACCAGTAGGAAGGTCTACTGGCATGGAATGGAAACGAGCGCACATAAAGACACGGCACCAATTGGAAATGAATGAATGAATCACATGAAAATTAGGCTAAAAGCACAAGCCATGAAGTGAACCTTTGTTATCTGCTTGGAGTCAGAAAAAGAGGGAAAGGTGACTGGATGGCAAAATAAGAGAAATCCAGAAAATAAAAGAAGAAAATACATGTATCTAAAAATGAAAACTGGGACACACACTCGTTGGATACACATCACAAAATAAGAGCTGCGAACCTGCAAACAATGTGTGTACGCACACAAACAAAGAACACACAACGCCAAGCCCTCAGAAACACTAACATGCAACACTAGGCTACCATGAAGCACTCAAGAGCTGGAAGGGGAAAAGGGCCTTGCAAAAGCAACACAAAATCACATGCACAAAAGATAAATCTCTGCAAAATTGTAGCCTCCCAAGCACTGCAGTCTGTTCAGGAGCACAGCTGAGGGCAATGACTGAGGTAGGCCAACGCAGGTCAAGGAATGCACGGGAACCCAGGTCAAGGAATGCACGGGAACCCAGGTCAAGGAATGCACGGGAACCCAGGTCAAGGAATGCACAGGCCTACCAGACAGATTTAAGTTTTACTAGTGACAGACAAAGAGCACCTTGTGCTGTGAAACCCCATTTATGAAAGTGTAGGTTCGTATGCCCGTAGGAACAAATTAAGACGATGACTGCTGCTTACAATGGTCTGATGTAAGAGCATTTTTTTTACCATAAACAGTAAACAGAAATACTGACCTTTTTTCACTGTAAATCGTAATCATAGGTATTAATTAAACCAAGCCTGGTTCCCAGGCCATCCAAGCTGCGAGCACTTGTAGTGAACAGTTTTAAAATGTCACTTACTTTACGAGGTCATAACAGTATTCAACAATTTAATGAACACTTTAAATCATTACCCAACAATTTAATATACCAGTACATATGCTCAGCCCTTCAGCATTGATACAATCGAAGCTTTATCTTTTCTAACCTCAACAACAAACACATTTTGGCTGAACCCCAATGTACCAACACCCTTATGGCTAAACATATTTTAAACACTTTGGGAACTTGAAAGAAACGTGGATTTTTTCTTTATTTAACCAACATACAGCTTAGACGAAACCAGTCTTGTTGGCCACATCAAGGGCGTCATATGTAGTCTGGGGTTAATTTAACAAATGCCTTCTTCAGGCCATCAGGTTTGTGTAGGGTGTTGATGCGGGCAACATCGATTTCATAGAGCTGTTGGAAGGATACAAAATGAGCATATTACCCAACATTTCAATGAAATGGTAAAAATAAGTCAAATGAAAAGGCAACACGAAATGGCTTCAAGTGATATAAAACTATAACAATCTAAACTAAGATGACAGAAAATGACCGAGTGAAATTAGTACAAAAAACCAAAACAATGAAAGGTAGTTAGAATCCTTATATTATAAAAAAAGGATGTTACAAGATTTTCAACAGTATATGTAAGAAACTGCATTAAAAGCACAATGAAAGGTAACACCAATCACCATAATATACAATTCACTAGTATCAAAGAATTTCGTATGATCTTCAGTGGCTCACATTGACATTAAAATCTGATGGTTATTTGAAGTACCACCCAGTCTTAACATTTCAAACTGGTTTCAACAAATCATCCAAATGGGAGTCAAACTGAGGAAACATTGTTATGAATTTCCAATAAAAACTGGAATACTAAAATCTGGAAACATGTTATGAATTCAGATAAAAACTGAATTGCTAAATTTTGGAAAAACAACTCTAAAAATATTTCTATAATACATACATTCTTGTTCCAATATTAAATACTGCAAAGAGAATGATGTACAAAAATGGTCAAAATAAGACCATGAATAAAAATGGATGCATGTTCACAATGGCATTTTGTTACATGAAAAAAAAAGATTGTTAACCAATACGCTGAAGATCAGCGCCTCTCTTAGGAATTTGAACATGGATTGTCACTTGATGTTAACTGAAATTTGGGTGTTCACACCAAGTTTTACTTGAACAAGGACCCACAGTATTGTAATATCAAAAGACTAGACTCGCATTTAGGACTTAGATTTTCGAAGTAGTTTGTCTATTTGCCTGATACTGTTGACAGTAACTCCTACTTCTGATAATTTCCAAAGAGCCACTGCTCTCTCATTCAGTTTTCAAGATACCCCACAGCTAACAGAACTACAGGCAGTCCCCGGTTTACGACGGTTCCGGCTTACGATGTTCTGAGTTTACGACGGTTTTTCAGATATATTCATTAAAAAATCCAGGCCGGTTTACGACGTTTGTTTCACGCAGCCCGTTTACAACGCAGCCCATTTACGACGCTTTTCAATTACGTATATTTATTAAAAAATCCATTTCTGGTTTAACAGTATTCATCCAAAAATCAGTTTCTGGTTACAATTATTAAAAACACATTCCAAGGTTATGACGTTTTTTCGACGCTTTTTACGCCGCTTTGTAAGCAGAACTAGTTTCCTGAGCATAGCTGCGCTCTGTATTTACTGTACTACAACTGCATTGGTAGTTGACCGGACAACGACCTTCCTGGGTCAAACACACAGGCGCGTAACAATAAAACAACCCTTCCTCACTCACGTGTTTGCCTCCGCTGAGCTAGGTATGTTGCCTCATTGTTGCTTTTCTTTTTAGCTGCAGTTTTTCGTGAATTGTGCCTTCACTATGGCTCCAAAACGGCAGAGTTCATCATCTGATGCTAGTGCATCCAAGAAGCCGAGGAAGAGCATCACCATGGAAGTCAAGTATGGCGTAATTAAGCGTTCGGAGAAGGGTGAGAGTAACACGAGATAGGCCGTGCCTTGGGCCTTAGTAGAACGATGGTTGTTACCATAGTGAAGGACAAGCAGCGTGTTCTGAAACATGTCCAAGAGGCTGCACCAATGAAGGCAACGGTGATTAACGTGAAGCAACGTAGCCAGAACGTAGTGGAGATGGAGGATTATTGTTGATCTGGCTGGAAGACCAGAACCAACGGCATGTTCCAGTGAGCCTGAGTGTGATTCAAGAAAAGGCTAGGGAGCTGCATGCGGCAGTGGTGAAGAAGAATGGGGAAGGCAGTGCTAGTGAAGAATTTTCCACCAGTAGAGGTTGGTTTAACAGCTTCAAGGCTCGTGCAAATTTGCACAATGTGAAGTTGCAAGGTGAAGCTGCTAGCGCTTATGGCGTAGCAGCAGAAAGTTTCCTAGTGGTTTGGCTGAGATAATTAGGAAGGTGGTTACACTGCTGACCAGGTACTTAGTGTAGATGAGACAGGGTTATTTTGGAAAGAATGCCAAATCGCATACATGCATTTCCAAGGAGGAGAGGTCAGCACCAGGCCATAAAGCTGGTAAGGAGGCTGACTTTACTCTTTGGGGCCAATGCTAGTGGCGATTTGAAGCTTAAGCCCTGCTAGTGTACTCGGCAGAAAATCCCAGGGCTTTTTGGGCATTTTCAAGAGTCAACTCCCCGTCATTTGGAAGTCCAACAAGAAAGCTTAGGTTACCTTGATGGTCTTCGAGGGCTGGTTCAATGACCACTGTGCCAGCAGTGGAAAGGTATTGTGCCTCGAAGGGTCTGCCTTTTAAGGTCCTGCTTGTCCTAGACAATGCCCCCTGGTCACCTGGCTGATCTCAGTAACATGCACCTAATGTGAAGGTGGTGTATCTACCACCAAATACTACATCCTCATACAGCCGATGGACCAGGGAGTCATTGCTAACTTCAAGGCATACTACCTGAGGAGGACACGCTCTGCTTTACGGGCCGTTGAAGGTAACAAGGAGTTGACTCTGAAAGAATTTTGAAGGGCTACACCATTGCAGATACTGTGACGAACATCGCACGTGCTTGGGGACGAAATAAAGTGACGACTCTGAATGGTGCCTGGAAGAAACTGTGTCCGCAGTTTGTGAATAGTTTTGAGGGGTTTGAGCAGGTAGATGATGTTGAGACTGTGACAAGGAAAATTGCTGGGCTAAGCAAGAGGCTGAAACTGGACTTTTGAAGCTGAGGATGTCACCGAGCTGCTGGCATCCCACGGAGAGGAATTGTCATTGGAGGACCTCACTGAGCTGGAGAAGCAGATGATCGAGGAGGAGGAAGAGGCACCACAACCAAAGGCTCAGGGCATTAACTGTCAAGGGCTTGAGAGAGGGTTTTGCTCACCTGAGAAATGTTTGGCAGCATTTGAGGGTGAGGACCCTAACATTGCCAGGTTTGAGAGGATTGGCAGAGGGATGCTGGATCTTACTATGTTCTACAAGGAGACGCTGAAGGAGAAGCAGCTGAAGAAGAAAGTGCAGTCTAGGCTAGACTCTTTCTTCGTGAAGAAGTCTCCAGCACCACCTGCCACTCCTAGTCTAGGTAAGATTTCTCAACTTTATTTTTGTTAACTGCTGTAATATAAATTGTTATAAATTGTAATAAAATTTATAAAAATGTTACTGCAATTTATATTTACATACTGTAGATACACAGCATAACCCAATAAATTTTATCATTTGTATCATTGCAGAAGTGACTCCTAATCCAGATTCCCTAGAACCTCTACCTAACTATGAATCAGAACCTGAGCCTGAACCTGTACCTGTAGTACCCTCCCCAGCAGCTTTTCCAGCTCCATCAGGTAAGGAATTCCTAAGTGTTTCATTTTTATAATTTTCATGCATGAAATCATTTGTACATACTGTACATATGGTAAAAATTTCATATTTACTATTGCATAACCTAATTTTTTTCATTATGTGTCATTCCAGATCTCTTTGGTAGTGATGACAGTCCTGACTTCCCTGAAGAATTCCAGGGTTTTGAAGCTACGGGACCTGTCTCCTCTCCAACTTCATCAGGTAAGGAATTCTTCACTTTATTTTTTTAATGTTTTATAAATTATTATAAATGTTACAAAAAGTGTACTGCACTTCACCCACCTGTACAGTACACTATTGCTTTAGTATTTGCTGTAACTTTACATAATCATTATCATTCCAGATCCACATGTTACAGCCTCCTCCCGGCCCAACTCAGCTGACCTTATCCCCTCTCCAGCCCCATCAGGTAAGGATTTCCTCTCCAGCCCCATCAGGTAAGGATTTCATGACTTTTTTTTCTTTCAAATCACTTTATAAAACTGTATACAGTACAGTAGCTTATTGCATACATACCCCTGTGTGGTAATTTCTATCTTTTATCATTCCACAAATGACAGGTGTCCCTGCTCTACTCCAAATTCACCTGCACCAGTAGCACCTGCACCCATTTCATGTCCACCAGGTAAGGAATTCTTCACTTTTAGAAATTTCTATTAGCCTACATTGTTTTAAATTGTGTTATTATACTTATACAGTACAGTACAGTACAGTACTGCTGTGTACAGTATCATTTCTATCTTTTCATTGCAGACTCCCAAGCACCTGCAGATGCCACACCATAGCCCCCTGTTCTCATCTACCATATGCCCATCCCAGTAAGCAAGCCAACCACTAGAATTTGGTAAGAACACTTTCTGTTTTATAAATTGTTATACATTTTATAAAAATTAGTGTACTGTTTATGAAATCCACAGAAGTACTTTATTCTAATCTTTATCATGTACATTATCATTCCAGACTGACATGCACCTTTAACCTGACCTCTACTGTAACTGTACAAAACCTTCCTCATGTAGCCTACATCTTTCAAATCACTCAAGGTATTGAATTCTTCACTGTTTTTAATGTTATAAATGGTCATATGTATAGTACATTTGATAAATATAAAGTAACGTCTTCATTCTAATATTCCAGACTGCCCAGCACCTTTACTAGAGCTCCCTCATCCTCGCCTCCATCTTCTAAAAATCACTGAAATTAGGTAAGGAATTCATATTTTTATTTTGTACTGTTGAACATAGGTTTGTGAAATACCTGAACTGATCCAGAACAGTGTAACACATACAGTACAAACTCTGCAGCAATTTTATCCTTATCATTGCAGGCTCCAACGATACAATCTCCATCCCCCAACCTAGCCTGCGGTTGTAAATAGCTTTGACAATCACTGAAATGAGGTAAGGAATTCCTAACTCTTTATAATTTTTATATATTTATTATTCTACTGTAAAATACTGACTGTTCTGTATTTATACAGTACAGTACTGTACTTTGTTGCATGCAGGGCTACTGTACAGTATTATATGTACACTAATACTAAATTTTTCATTCCAGAATCCCCTGAATCATGAGGCCACACCATTTTTTCCAGGGTTAAGAAGCACGGGGTTTCCAAAATAAAAGTAAGGAATTCACTTTTTTTTATCTTTATAAACTCTTTGGTATAAATTACAGTACAGTACAGTGTACTGTACACCTGTGTTACTGTATAACATGTTGTATTTTACTTTTTGTGCAGTATATGTACAGTACTCTATACTTAACTCCATACAGGATTTACTGTACTTTGTAGTAAATTGTAAATTTTTACATTCCAGAACCACCAGTTTTGGATACACACCACATCAAAATGTAGGTAAAACATCAAGAAACAACATGCAGTATACCCAAAGGATTAAAAGTAAGGCTTTCATAACTTTTGTTTCAAATTTTTATACAATTTTCTGGCGTCGTATGCCGTCGTTCCGCTTTACGACGATTTTCGGTTTACGACGCGGCGCAAGAACGGAACCACCGTCGTAAACCGGGGACTGCCTGTAGTCTGAATGCAGTTAGATTCAGAGCGGGGAGGAATGCAGTTAGATTCAGAGCGGGGAGGTTTTTGTGGTATCTTTCGAAATGGGGCTGCCTGAGTAGATCTACCCTCAGGGGAAGCGTCCTTGGGAAGTCCACCAGGAATGCCATGACCTCTGTGAACCAATCCGCTGCTGGCCAAAAAGGGGCTATTAAAGTCATCCCTCGTTCCTTCCGACGCTGAGAACTTCCTCTGATTACCTCTCCCAGAATCTTGAAGGGAGGAAAGGCGTAGAGATGTAAACCTTTCCAGTCCCAGAGGAGGGCATCTACTGCTACTGCTCCTGGATCTAGAACAGGAGAGCAGTATAGAGGAGCCTCTTTGTTCTGGACGTCGCAAAGAGGTCCACTAAGGGACGTCCCCATAACCTCCACAGCTCCTGACACACCTCCTCATGAAGGGTCCACTCCCGGTCGGTAGAAGTTGACGCTGCCGACTGAGAAGGTCCCATGATATTCTCCACGCCTGCAACGACCCTCATAAGGATCGTGATCCCCGTGCATGGGTCCAAAGCAGGATTTCCTTCGCCAGGGTGAACAGGGAACGGGAGCGAGTTCCTCCCTGTTTCTTGAGGTAAGCCAGGCCTGTGGTGTTGTCGGAATTTACTTGAACCACTCGGCCTGACACTCGGCTCTCGAAGAATTGAAGGGCCAGCAGGATCGCCCTAATTCCTTGAGATTGATGTGCCAGGACACCTGTTCCCCTCTCCAGGTGCCTGACACTTCTTCCCCTCCTAGTGTTGCTCCCCATTCCTCCCTGGACGCGTCGGAAAACAACACTAGGTCGGAGCTCTGAAGGCGTACAGAAACCCCTTCTGCCAACCTCGAGGGGTCGAGCCACCACCTCAGGTGATTCTTGACAATGGGAGAGATCTTCAACGTCTCCTCCAGATCCTCCTTGTCCATCCAGTTTTCCGCCAGGAAAAACTGGAGCAACCTGAGATGAAGTCTTCCCAGGAAACAAACTTCTCCAGAGAGGAAATGGTCCCCAGCAAACTCATCCATTCCCTCACTGAGCATGTTTCCTTCCCTAGAAAGGACGAGACTTTTTCTAAGCAATGCTGCTGACGTTCCTGGGATGGAAAAGCTTGAAAAGCCACTGAATCCATCTGAATCCCCAGATAGACATTGGACTGCGTCGGGATCAGATGGGACTTTTCTTCGTTCACTAGAAGTCCCAGGGACTTCGTCAATTCCAAAGTTGAATTCAGGTCCTGCAGACACTTTGACTGAGAAGAGGCTCGGATGAGCCAATCGTCCAGGTAAAGCGATACGCGAATACCCGCCAAGTGAAGCCATCTCACCACATTTCTCATGATAACCGTGAAGATCATGGGAGCTGTGCTTAGTCCGAAGCTAAGAGCTCTGAATTGAAAGACTTGTCCCCCCAGTACAAACCTCAGGTACTTCCTTGACTGTGGATGTATGGGAACGTGAAAGTAAGCGTCCCGTAAGTCCAGAGAGACCATCCAATCTCCTGGTCTTAACGCTCCGAGAACAGACTGGGACATTTCCATCTTGAACTTTTACTTCACTATGAAGCGGTTCAGTCTGCTTACGTCTAGGACTGGTCTCCATCCTCCCGACTGTTTCGGAACTAAGAACAGTCGGTTGTAGAAACCCGGGGAGTTGAGCTCCAGGACTTGCTCCACGGCTCTTTTTTCGAGCATTTGCTCCAAAAGGTCGAACAGGATCTGTTGCTTCTCTTGATGGTAGAAGGGCGACAGATCCCTGGGCGATGTGCACAGGGGCGGCGAGTCGAGAAAGGGGATCTTGTATCCTTTCTCGAGAACTTCTAGGACAGGTGTCCGCCCCTTCGCTCTCCAGGCTCCCGCAAATGAAAGAAGCCTGGCTCCCACAGGTGTCTGGAAGCTCTGAAAGTCACTTTTTGCCCCTAGGTTTTGATGGGGCTGCGCCTCTGGAAAAACCTCTTCCTCGTGGAGGCAATCTCGAGGAAGAAGCTCCTCCACGAAAGGGCTTCTTCTTCTTGGAGGTCGGACCCGACGACGACGTAGAAGGGACTGCTGGGCGTCTAGACGAGTGGGCCAAGAGGTCTTGCGGCCTTCTCCTTTAGACTAGCGGCAGGTCCTGATTAAAGACTGGGGAAGAGATGGCTCGACAAAGGGGCTAACAATAATTCTGCCCTCTCGACGGAGAAACTGACTTAGACGTAAAGTTACAGTACAAGGCCCTCTTCTTCAAGAGGCCCGTGAAAAAGTGGGGAAGCCAGTTCCTCTGAGCCATCCCTGACGGCCTTGTCCATGCAGTTCAAAATGCTGGACAGCTCCCCCAGGCTGATCGAGTCGGGGCTTCTAAGCTTGAGGTCCAAAGCTCCCAAACACCAGTCCAAGAAATTAAAAACCTCCATGGTGCAGAAGAGTCCCTTCAGATGATGGTCTGTCTCCGACATCGTCCAAGACACCTTAGCTGCAGACAGGAGGGACCTTCTGGGAGCGTCGACTAGGCTGGCGAAATCTCCCTGAGACGAAGAAGGAACTCTTGAGCCGACGTTCTCTCCTGTCTCATACCACATACCTGCCTTGCCGCTAAGATTGGACGGAGGCAGGGCAAAAGAAGTCTTGCCTTGGGTCTTCCTTTCCTCCATCCAGGTGTTAACCTTCTTGAAGGCCTTCTTCGTAGCAAGAGATGAAGTCATTTTAACAAACCCCGGCGCTCTCCTCGTCTTGGACGAAGCTAACTGCGAAGGAGGAGAGAGGAGAGCCGAGGGTTTGAACTTGTCCCCGAACAAGTCCTTAAGAAGACCGGTCAACACCTGGTAGTCGGAAGACGAGGAAGCAGAAGGTTGCTCAATGTCCGCAGGCTCCAACTCGCCAGAGACCTCTCCCTCTTCAATGGGAGAAACCAGAGAGTCACCCAAAACCTTAGGAGAACCAAGGCCTTGGGGTCCAATACGGAGGAGGGATCTTCTCTTCCCCGCAGGCTCTGATTGCTCTGGAGCGGCCCGACGAGCAACTAAAGAGGCGTCCTGGCGAGCGTCCTGACGAGCGTCCATCCGGGCGTCCGGCCGAGCGTCCTGCACAGAAGCGAGAGGAGCGTCCCGACGAGCAGCTACCGAGGCGTCCTGGATAGCTGCTTGCGAAGCGTCACGTTGTAGACGAACGTTACGATGGTGAACCAGCGAGCCGTGAGGACGACAGGGCGAGGAAGCAGGTGACGGAGACGAAGAAAAAGGAGCAGGAGAGGGGAACTTTCTGGACCTCTTGATAGGCAGCTTCGAGTCCTTGCGTCGACGACGCGGTTCTGCTTCCCTCTCTGCAAGAAGAGAAGCCAACTGACGCTGCATATCCAGCAAAATCTTCTTGGAGGGAGAGATCTCCTTGTCGGGGGAAGAGCTGATCCTGTGAGAAGACGAGGGGCGAGGGGACGCATTCTTCCTCCTCACGGGAGCTAAAACAGCTCTCTCCCTGGAGCGACGGGGGCGCTCACAAACGTCCTCCTCCGACGACGTCCTGGTTCTCTTCTGTGGCGGGAAAGCGTCAAAACACTCCGAAGACGGTGAAACAATGCCTTGTGAAAGCTGACGTGAAGCGTCCTCTTCTCTGAAGCTCCTCTTCAGTGGGCGAGAGTCCTTCCAAGAGCTTCACCCCTTACGAGGGGAGGACGCCTCGGAGGACGAGAAGCAGTCCTTAAGGATACGTGCCGGAGCACGATCCTTGGCAGCCTGGGAAGCGACAACAGGTCCTGCCTTCTCCCTGAGTCCTGGGAGTCTGACAGAGGTCCAGGCCTAGAAGCATTATGGAGCCGATCTGACGCCCCCTCCACAACACTAGGGGGAACACTACACTTCACTGCACTTTGAAGCGACGTCACTTTAGATTCCAGAGCACGGATGGTGTTCATAATCTCCGTCAGGGCCAAACCTTCCGCAGACACAACCTCAGGGGCCCGAAGGCAAAACCACAGGGATAGGTGAAACTATGTCTACATTTGGGTTATCAGGAGAGGAATTAGTACCCTGACTCTTACAAACACTCCTGGAGGAAGACCTCCTGAGCCTGTCACGCTCCAACTTACGAACATATGAATCATACATCTTCCAGATCGCATCAGACAAAGACTCACACTCCTTGCAGCGATCATTGATCAAGCATACATGCCCCCTACACCTCATGCAGACAGAGTGAGGGTCTACCGAAGCTTTTGGTAGCCTCACCTTACACTCACTCACACAACATACCCTAAAGCTAGCAGAACTAGTTCCAAACATATTCAAAGAGCAATCAATGGCAAAATCAAAAACAGTCCACAAAAAGCGTATGCCAATCCACAATCCAAAGTCCAAAAACCAAAAGTCAAAGAGAATACTTGAGTGGAAACAATGAGTTAACGAAATCCAGAGACGGAGGTACTGAAAACAGATGTTGACAGTACCGGCGACAGAGAAAATCTGAATAGAAAATGGGAATGGTTCCCGATACCCGCCTCCCAGCGGCGGGAATGGGTACTAACCACCTGGCCACACTGCGTGTGCCACGAGTTTTTGAAATTCTGTCGGATTCGGAGAATACAGCTATATATATATCTGACAGGTAAGTCTCATGAACAAAATGGAATTTGTCTTAATCAGTGGCAGTGCATAAATTCTATACGAGAACCAGAGGCCAGAAGATTTACAGGTAATAGAGTATTAGGACAAAAGGGATTAACAGAGTATAGGTCAGTGGTAGGACAGTTGAACTGGGTATCGCTACACACCGTGCCAGAAATATCATACTATATTAGTGAATTAAGTAAAGCTTTTAAAGAAGGAACGACTCAAGATATGAAAAAGCAGATTAAAATAGTGAGAAAAGCTAAGAGCATCATGGGAGAAGTGATAATAAGTGAGTTAGAAGAAGAAAAGATTTATTGGGAAGCCTATGCAGATGCTTTATTCGGGAATACAGTATTGAAGATGGTCATACACAATTGGGTTATGTGATATCCTTGACAGATGGTAAGAGAAGTCCCATATGGTGGAAATCCAGAAAATCCAGAAGAATAGCAGAGTCCACTGTTGAAGCAGAAGCTCTGAGTGTGGGGAGGCCAAAGAAGGATTGATATATTTCAAACATTTGTGGGAAGAGATAGTAGGAGAGAGAAAATTACAAGCGTTGGTTAAAACTGATAGTAAACACTATTGACTGCAATTAAAATCAAGTACAGGAGTAAGTAGTAAGAGATTTGAAGTTGATATTGCAGCAATGAGAGAAACAATAGAACCTGGAGAAGCAAAGCAGGCGAGATGGATAAAGGAAAGAGTCAAATAGCTGATGTCTTGACTAGAGCAGGAGTTTCAGGGGAAAATATCAGAAATTACACAGAGGGTAAAGAATTGGAGAATGATAGAGATTAGAGGGATTATGATAAGAAGAGGTTGGAGGGGAGGGAGAAGGAGATAAGTGTGATTCTTTGTCAGTTTTATAAATTTATCATTATTATTTTGTTATTATTTTATTAAATATTTTTAAAGGAGCCCAGTCTTTGTTTAAAATGGTGCAACGGTTGATGTGGTGACGTCATAAGATGCCCGGAAAAGGGGGGAGGGAGAAGTTAGTGCCTGACATCAGTCGGGAGTAAGCAGTGTTGTTGAATGGTTGTGAGAGCGCTCATTTGTGGTTTGTTTGTCCAGGTAGTAAGTGTGGTTTTTTGTTTGTTCAGGTCATGAGCTGGATTGGACAAGAAGTGCAACTGGAACAGGTGTGTAGATTGTGTAGTTGTAGCATTTTGGATGGACTGGGAGAAAACTCAGAAGATTCCTTGAACAAGCTTTGACAGTAGCACCTTAACGTAACAGACACTTTGGGGTCTCTGGCTTTATGGTAAGTAACAGTCTGTTTGTAAATTATGTCTTGCACTGGAAAATTTTCCACATATCTCACCAACAACAGCAATTCCAAGTAATTCAAAACCTGAACTAACTTGAACTTTAGAGACTGATCTAAGAATGTATCACCTGTACAATCGTAGCATAGCAAGAAATAATCATACTTATAGTGCTGATAAGTGCGGAAGCCCCTAAGTTGAGCTCCATTAAGTATATTGGAGAAAAGCCTTATAAAAAAAGACTGAAAATCAAAATTGCCAGTACAGCTATATAACAGAAATGTCAACGAAAGACAGAAGCAAGTCTTTATAAAAAGGCAACTACCACACAAAGAGAATTAAGAGTTGATGGAGGACATCACTCTAGGGCGAAAAAAGTGGCCTTTGTATCTTGCCTGGAGAATTTCAGATCGAGGATCAATGGCTGGAGTGTATTAGGAAAAAAATAATACAAATAAGTTAGTTGCAGAGAGAGAGAGAGAGAGAGAGATGATTCAAGTCTTAGAATAATACAAACGTTTTTTATGACAACGTCGACTGCCATAATGGATGAGTCTTCTAGAGCAAGTACTTCACTAGTTTCTCAAACAGCTTTCTTTCAACCATCACAACCCGAAAAACAACCATACTTTAATATTGATATTCAGTCTGCACAATCTGTCATTTCCAACTGCTACAAAATATCTGATATGTTAAAAGGTTTCAGTCACTTAACAACCTTCAACTAATGGTACCATATATGTTCATACTGGCCCTATACCTCAATACTTTTGTAACTAAGTTCAATTATTTAATTTAATATCATTTACAAGTAAGAAATGAGCTGAAGTTTCTTTGGCACAATCAAGTTTTCTGTACAGTGTATAATCAAGGCTACTGAATATAGATCTATCTATTGGTAGTCTCGGTATAATGCTGTATGAGGCGCGGATCATGAAACTTTAACCACAATCCTGTGGTAGCCTATCCTATATTGTTGTCAGAACCACAATTACGACTAACTTTAACCTTAAATAAAATAAAAACTACTGAGGAGGTTAGAGGGCTGCAATCTGGTATAATTGACGATTGAAAGGTGGATGATCAACATGCCACTTTGCAGCCCTCTAGCCTCAGTAGTTTCCAAGATCTGAGGGCGGACAGAATAAAGTGCGGACTGACAGACAAAGCCGTCACAATAGTTTTCTTTTACAGAAAACTAAAAATGTGGCCATAAAGCAAAGCACTGGGCCACTTTTGGGCATTCGGCACTCAAGAAGGTAAAAGAGTTGGAGTGGTTGGACAGCAACGTATACAAAAGGAAGCAGGAATGGAGGTTGGGCCAAAGGCTAAAATGTGGGAGCAGCAACAGGTAGGGGCCAAAACGACACTGCAAACAACCTTAGTAACCTTCTAAGGGGCTAAGTTGAATGAGACCTATTTTTCAGAATGAAAAGCTAGGAAAACTGGAGCAAGTAATATGTCCCATAAAAGATAATTGTTAATGAATCTGGCATCACACAGGACATTGCTGAACAAACCAAGGTTAAATTTAATACTGCACCTATAGTCCTCATCAACATACCATAATCCCACAGCATCTTTCCACAAAAATTCTAGGCTGCAGACGGAACCTAACAAGAATGATTTTTAAGTGTGTGGATCTGGAACCACTAGATCTATTCCCTGTGAAGCAAACATGTTTGCACCTTCTGATGGCATAAATCTTTAGAGCAATCTGAAGACACCTGCAAGAAAAGACAAATGCTAAGATGTACTGTACAGATGGACAATCAATTTAAGCAAGTGCAAGTGTAGGGTGTCATTTGCAAGGTCAAGATTGGCTTGCTTACTACAGTACTACAAGTCTAGAAGAATAATTATTGTCATACACAAGACTTTGCAAGTATCAGACAAACACACAGGTCTAGACCTAAATGGAAGATATGTTAATTATGCCGGCCTTATGCCAGCAGACTCCATTGGCCCCTAGAACAGCCCGTAAGTGGAAGTGAAGGAAAGGTATTTGACCTAGCATAGGATAACCTAGGCCTATGCCAGATACTGTATTATTAAACAACTATGACTAGGCTATAATAGTTTTTATGGTTTGGGAAGTCGAAAATAGCACATTCTACGAAAAAAACTAAAACAGGATATGGGAACGCTCCAGCTTTGCAGTCTGGCTTCCTTATTTTAAGAGTAACCATGTCTGTTAAGTAACACAGACCCTGTATCATAGCCTGCACTTGACTATTTTCTTTTTCTCTTGAAAATAGTAACAAAGTCTGCTAAGCAACATGGACTTCTGTATCAACTAGCCTGCTCTTGAATATTTTCAGTATCTGCATTTGTAAGCAACAAAGAGGGAAACACATGAATGAAAGACAGTAAATACCATAATCATAAAACAAAAGTAACGGTAAATATTGTGGTGGGCGATGACGGAATCAGGCCCTTGTTGTACCAAGGGCTGACACCAATTCCACAGCCCAGGGCAGACCAAACGACCCCACCCTGACCTAATCGAACCTTCCGTACCTGAACTCAGGTGCTGTGCCCTGGAAACTCACCCCCGCCCCCAACCAGCACTGAATATAAGGAACTGGTCTGTGGGGCTCCCCGACCAAAAGAGGCTGATGAGCCAATGTAGGTGGGGGGGGTCGTGTGGTCTGACCTCGGCCACCCCCTGGTACAGCTGCAGATTAGGCTAGTACCAGGGCCCGATTCCTGTCGGTCGCCCACCACAATATTTACCGACTTTCGTTCATGAGGGGCGAGTGCAGAACGACAGGACACGTTCCGTTCGGAGGGGTCCGTCGTTCCACAAAACAGCCACCGGGTCCCGGGGGGAGCTCACCTACACTACAATATTTTGATTCTGGGCAAAATGCACTGTAGGTTTTACTGAATGGCCCAATGGGGCAGATTATCCTACTTATTATCATTTTGGAAGCAAAATCCATCCAAGCACTGACGAAGAAGGAAGGAAGAGAAGGGAGGTGACTTACACTCCTTTTATATTTTCATCGATTAATGGTGTTACTTACGATAGAGAAGACGAAAAAGGCTTGATAGGCCATCCTGAGGCTGACGGTGCGGACAGCAGGCCTCCCTGTACCTTCTTCTACTGATTATAGGTGAGGCTCGAATGCCGAAGATCAGCGGTTTCGTAGTTCGTGGTTACGACTGCTCGTCCAAAACTAAGACCTTTTGTTTACACTGGCAAAGTTCCACCGCTGGGAATGTGTCCCACGTCGCTGGTAATGTCTCCTACTGGGCCTCGTGGGATTGGCCTTTCTTCGATGCATTCCTGTAGTTATTCACAAAAACACTTTTTATAAACTATAAATGGTTAAATTTAAAATCAAACATGAATAAATAAAACAACACTGAAGGAAGAAGGAAGAGAGGAGGTTGTAAGGGACAAAAATCTCTAACTTTAGGAACATTACCAAAATCTCATTCGTCACCTTTGATGCGCCGTATGTTAATAATCGTCAGTAATGTCTCATGATTACAGTATTGTCAAATCCATCTTTTTTTAATATTATATTTTAACGAGTTACAAAAATACTATTAAATGTAAATACCTAAAATGTTTATTTAATTTATACAGAATATTTCATTTATGAGGCAATGACAACTATACAGAAAATACGGCTGGTCTGATGGATGGTTCCTGGTTCCTAAGCACTCACTCCACAAACACAGTTGCGGGCATACTACACTATTCACATGGGATGCAAAGCTTTATTCCCTTGTTTACTAATTTAATCGTTCTTATCACGTCTCTTCGCTGCTGGGAGAAAAGGAGCTGGATATTTGGCACAATACATACACATGTGCTACCGGGGTCTAAGCGATGTCAGGCAGGGCAGCCGATCGAGGCTACGGCCTACCCCAACGCCAAATCAAAGTCCTTCGAAAGAAGGCATCGTCCTTACCCCATATGAAAAATGGGATAAAAGCACGTTAAACCGAAGAAGTTTTACTTTACTTTAGTGCTTCAAAATATTTATTTAAACTTTCTTTTCAACAGCAACAACCCCTAAAATGTAAAGATGTTTCTATTCCTCGGAGGATCCTGTATTGCATTTTCTCCAGGGCATTCAGCTCGTTTTCCGTAATGTTGCTCCATGTCTCTGTGTTGGCAAATAATGTTGGTACCACTATGTTTCATAGATCTTTTTCCTGACTTCTAGTGCCACATTTCCTAATTTCTTAACGTTCCCATACTTTGTAATTTCTCTTAGTAGGTACTCTCTCCACCTTTTGATTTCTCATTTTGATACTAGCTTCCTTTGAGCCATTTAGTGTGTACCATTCTCCTAAGTATTTGTATTCTTTTACATTACTAATTGGGCCATTTTTGCCTCTGTTCTTACGTGGACATCTGTGCTCTTTGCTTTTTGATCTATTACCAGTAGCCTACTGCTGACTTTCTTGGCTTTGTATTATATGTAAATTTCTTAAGCTGCTCCAGGCTGCGGCAGTTGCCATTTCTATTCCTTCTTTCCAGCTGCTGTGGAACATTATGTCATCCACAGATATGAGGGACTCTGTTTCTAAATTTCTTATGAGTGATACGTTCTTCCTGCTTATCTCATTCTCTCTATCTGCTACTGTGCTGCATAGCTTTGGACCATATATTGTTCCTTGCCTCACATTTTCTGTTACTTCAATAGTAGGCTACCTGTTTCTCCCGCAGGGGACTGTATCTTTCTTATCAACAATACATCTTTCCATCCTATCATTTTCCCTATCTCCTTGATGCAATCCTGAAGGTCTAGTTTATCAAAGCATCTCCAAACCATATGTACGCTGGGGCGCCTAACAATGTGTTATAAATCAGTCACTGCACTCAGGGTTAGCAGGTGATTGGCATGTGTGTCTTAACGTCTGTGCAAGACATGTTATATAACGCCGTCTGCAGACTGTTCAGTTGAAAGCTTTGTAGACGTGTTAAAAAAAAAGGATAGTCATAATTCAAAGCTACAGCTAGATGTTACGTGATGCTTTAGAGTATAAGTATAATGAATTATTATTGTGTTAGTATCGAATCCTACACACGGAGCTTCGATCCTATAAATTCTACCTTATGTATCTAGAATATAATTCTTATTATGTATCGAGCTCCGATGCTCATATGTTTGTTATGATTCCATTGTATATATTCTTTGTATATTTTGTATACACTCTTACCGCCTTCTTCTTCTTAATTGTAGTAGAACAAATACACACGAGCTGAAAGATATAGCTTTATTATCGCCCTTCATCCTTGGACATCTGCAACGAGTACCTCAAATACTAAATACCATCATATTTGCCTTGCAGGTAAGAATGAAGAATTGTAGTATGTGTTATATACACCAACACATCAAATATACCAAAAAGAAGAGAGATATCGAATGGGAGCAAAAAAGAGCAGTATAAACTCGACATGACAGAAATGATGAAAAGACCAAAGGCAAGATTAGCACAGCATATGATATACCATACACCATTAAGAGAACACCTGGATGGAGTGTACGACCTAACAAAGACAGAAATGAAACCCATGGAAGGAAGAAGTCACTATAAATGAAGAAGAAGGTGTGAAAAACCAGCTTGAGAAAATGAACCCAAACAAAGCACCATGAGGGCTAGATGGGATGAAACCAGTTCTGCTCAAACTGTTTCTTACAGAGCACCAACCTTAAAAGAGAATTGGCAGAATGTTTGAACAACATACTGAAAGGCCGGAAAACACAGAACATCTGGTTTAAGTGAAAAACAACACCTACACCCAAGAAACAACGCCCCACAGTCAAAGATCTCAGACCAATAGCATTAATTAATGTCATATAAAATCTTCATGGGGATCCTGAAAACCAAAATAGAAAAATATATTAGAAATATAAGGAGGACGCATGAATTGCCGTCAGGCTTTACTTCACAAAGAAGAGGAGGAATTGATAATTTGTAAATCTTAGAATACTGCATACAGGAAACATCTATAAGAAAAGGCCCGTTATTTGTGGTATCAATGGACTTCCAAAAAGCATTTGACTCAGTTAACAGGAAAAAGCTCATAGAGGTCATGATGAAATATGGGCTACATGCAGGGCTAATAAAATGCTTTAGCGAACATATATATACACAGGACACAGCAAGTCTGTGCCTCAACATTGCTGAACAAATAGAGAGAAATGTAGCAAGTGGCATAAGGCAGCAGGGGTGCAATGGATCTACCATATTCTTCCTGTCAATTGATAATCGAAAACATGGAAAGTAACACGTAAGATTCAGAAATGAAGTTATAAGGATCGTGGCAGTATTATATGCAGACGACGAGTGAATCTTAGGACACTCCCTTGGAGAAACCCAAAAAAAAAAAAGCCATAAAAAATCTTATGGAAACAACAAGTGTTATTATTATTATTATTATTATTATTATTATTATTATTATTATTATTATTATTATTATTATTATCAAAATAGTCAAGAGCAACCAACAATAATAATTATCTCTATGTTACTTATCAGGTAAGGTGTCGTTGTTTATCGTACGGCAGGCAACATCATCTATCGGCTCAGCTCAGCAGCGGTGACTAGCAAGTTGCTAGTAGCAACTTAGCAGTTGCATTGCGATAGTGATTACGGACAATTGTGTTGTGTTAATGGCATCGTATTATTTTCGCTGTTCGTAGTTTGTCTTCTTGTTTTTCACAAGAAGACGAAGTCAGTGGATTCCCCCAGAGGTCATTGACTGAGTCTCCTCTATTCTCAATCATCGTCACGTTTTATTATACTGTAAGTCTGTGATAATGTCATCATTTCTTCATTGTTATCACATCATTCTTATTGTTAGCATCATCACTGTTGTCTTCCTTTCACTTTGGAAAACGATCATTTAAATCTCATTTGTTGTTTTTAAATTAGCAACCATCTGCTATTTGTTGGCCAGAGAGAGAGAGATAAGGAAAATTTTGACAACAGAAAAACTGGTTTCAAATGTTGTATTTTTTTGTTATAAGGAATTGTACGTTTAAAATCTCTCTCTCTCTCTCTCTCTCTCTCTCTCTCTCTCTCTCTCTCTCTCTCTTTGATGTCAAATGTCCTTTTAAAATAAAGGCTATTTTATTGCTTCTCAGTCAAGCATTTAGGCTAAAATCAACAGTATTGTGGGGAGGGGGGACGGCAGGGGAAGGCTGCAGCAACACTTGTACAGCCTATTAAAAAAAAAAAAGAGTACTTTGAAGGGAAGGGGAAAACACTAAATAAACATTCCTTAAAGATAGCAAACAAGAATCATTTTACATACAGTAAGTGTAAGTAAATCAAAAGTGTGTGTGTGTGTGTGTTAGAATGGTTGATCAGTTTTTCTAATGGTAACATACAAGCCATCTTCTAATGCTAACATATGTCATCTACTGCCCAGTTGCAATTCATGGCATACACTTGCTTAGTCTCTGAGCTATCATTCGACCCTCCTTCTTAAAAATGACAGTTTTTAATGAATGCACAAGCCTGGATATATTATAATATTTCTTATTCTGGCTTTTAATTGAAACTGGAATGTCAATATCTACACTGCCTTGTAATGTGTATAGTTAGTGTATAACCTTCTTTTTCTTTATACTTCAAGTCCTTATACCTTGTCGCTCAGTCTTGCATTCCTCTATCCCACTGGTTCTTAACCTTTTTTTGGCAGTGACCCAAAATCTTGCCCAAATGAACCATGGCGACCCATGTCCTCATAAACATTTTCTTTTTATTATGCTTATGAAAATGTGTTACAAAAACAAAAATTGCATGAAGAGAATTATGTTAGTGCAAGTAGCACATCTGCGTAACAATGATCCATGAGACTGAAACAATACATTAACTAGCATAAAGAAAACCAAAATGTTTTTGTTTCATGATATAAAATTAAATGAATAATTAGCCTATGATATACCACTGTGGAGGAAGAAAAGCAAAATTATTCATACAAGCCTACTTTACATGTAGTAGGCTACTATTACAATCAATGAGAACCTTGACACTGGATTGTTTTGACCAGCTCCTCAAATCTGGGTGATTTTGATGATAGACTGCATCTTAGGCCATCCTCTGGTTGCAGGCGGTTTCTGTGCTTTGTCGTTGTGACTGAGAGGGATGAAAATCCTGCATCCTCACACAAGAACGTTATAACAAAGGGAAGGAGTGTTTTCCGGTCTTCACCTCCAAGAATCGGCTTTTCTTTGTATACTTTTTACCCAAAATGAGCTCAGTGTTTGCCTCTTGAAATTGTAATGAAGTGTTTCATCATATTGAATCTCGATAAGCTACTCCTGTAGCTTGCTGATGTTTGCTATTTTTCTTCAGGCAGGTATTCAGCTTCAATATCAAAGGGGTTTCTTATCCAACAATATTTATTTGCATTTTCTGGAATGTAATGCTCTGTTATCAACTTGGATTTATGTTGCACAATAATGTTTAGGACTTGGTTGAGGGAAAAATCGTCATCCTCCAGAAGTACATTCAGAGAGGGAAATGATGCAGTCTTTCCAGCTTTCATCTTATTTATACACAATTTAAGTTTTCCTTTGAATGCTGACAGTTTCTCAGAGAGGCAACTAATGTCCGATCACGACCTTGCGTTGAAATGTTCAAGGAATTAATTTCAGCAAACATATCTGCAAGATAGGCTACTTGCATCAGCCGCATTGAATCTGAGAATTTGTGGGTCAATTGCTGTTTCTTTTCAGCCGGAAAAAATTTGTCTCAGTCTGCAGTTCAAGCAGTCGCTGGAGCACCTTGCTCGTAACAGCCACCTAACCTCAGAGTGGTTCTACAACAGATGTACAGTATGTTCAGAAACAACATCAGACCACCTTTGAGTAAATAATCTAGAGTTGAGAGCCCTAGCTGTAATGAAATTAACAACCTGAATTACCTCCCGCATCACTTCTGCAACTCCTGTGACAATTTCTGAGCAGCAAGGTTTTCATGGTGGAGAAGACAGTGAACAAGCACCACACACGGATTTTCTTGCCCAACGGGCAGTGAAGCCCTGACGTACAAGTGTCTATGCTGGGAAGATTTCCGACCTCAGTTAAATGTTTTATGTCTCTATAACGGTCTGCTTAGATATTAACGAACTATGTATTCTTAATACAGTATTTTCTCTAATAATAATAATTATAATAAGAGTATTGGGGAAATAATAAGCCCATAAACTTGAAGTTATAACCCTTGGGGACCCATTGAAATGATTTGGCGACCCAACTTCTGGTCGTGACCACTGCTCTGTCCCTATAGAGCTCTCCGGAGGTATGGCCCCGTCATGTTGGATGGACGCACTGGGGTTTCTACTCACTACATTTCCTGCCATATCTGCACAAAGTGACCTTCTTTGCAAAACTGACATTCAGTCTGTACTTCTTCTTCTTCTTCTTTTCTTTCCTGACTATTTTGGGTTTTTGTATGAATGTCACTTTTTCTCTCATGTAGGAACTCACAAGAAGCATTACCTTTCGTGCACTTTCCTTCCTTCCTTCTTATAGAACCTGCTTCCGTTCTCTTAGCTTTGGCTTCAGGCTTCTTATTGACATTGGATTTCCTACCTTCCTCCTCCCCCTCCTCCTCCTCCTGCTCATCTTGTCCTCGGTTAAGTAGTCATCTGTTTGGCATTTCCTCTTCAAAAAGGCTGCATGAATGAATTTCTGACGAGGCTCCTGCCTTCCTTCCTTCCTTCCTTCCTTCCTTCCTTCCTGTCTGCTTCCCTGCGCCTTCCTTTCCTTCCACGGTCTTGCTTCCTTCGGTTTCAACTTCACCCTCTGTCCTGATTTTGGGTTTCTTTTAATTCCTTCCTCTTTGATGCTCTCCAGTGGTCATCACTGACTGACTCTTCTCTTGCTGTCTGCTGCAGGCGTCGTTCTCTTCTTCTTCTTCTTCTTCTTTTTCTTCTTCTTAGTTTTGTTTTCTTTTCTCCTCTTCTTTTTCTTATATTGCTTGTTTTATTTTCTTTACTTCTTTTTCTATAGCTTCTTATTTAAATGATATAAAAAAGAGGGAAATAATAATAATAATAATAATAATAATAATAATAATAATAATAATAATAATAATAATAATAATAATAGGAGCCCACATCAATATGAGATGTAGTTATTAACCTTCACTTTTTATTTTTCCATGAGAGAGAGAGAGAGAGAGAGAGAGAGAGAGAGAGAGAGAGAGAGAGAGAGAGAGAGAGAGACCACTGTCTGTAATTGTTTAACTTCCTTGTGTGTTCATGCCTACGTATGTGTGTGTATGTATATTTATGTGTATGTGTGTGTATATGTATGTGGGTGTATGTGCATATGTGTGTATGTATCGTGTTTGCTGTGCGACATTTTGGCTGTTTTAACGGCAGTGGCGGCCTTGAGCAATTCCGTGACTGAGAGCGAGTCAGTGAGAGTGTGTGTGCTGTGTGTGTTTGAGCGAAGTGCTTTTGTTCTTCGTCGTCGTCGTCGTCGCGAGAGAGAGAGAGAGAGAGAGAGAGGAGGAGGAGGAAAGAGAAGGAACAAGTGAGTCTCCTCTGTTGCCCATCATCACCTTCTTCATGTTCTCCATTATCATCAGTCTCTCTGAGAGTGTCCTTGTTCCCTTCCTTTCTAGTTCTTCTTTATCACAATTATTACTATCTTCTTCTTCTTATCCATATTCTTATTCTTCTTCATGTAAAATATTTCATCTGAGAGAGAGAGAGAGAGAGAGAGAGAGAAGCAGCTATATTTAATGGACGTTGCATCACTTTACATCTTTAGAGAGAGAGAGAGAGAGAGAGAGAGAGAGTAGGTAGGTAAGTAGGAGGAAAAAAATGACACTGAAAAGAAAAAATCCTTAAGACAGTGTTAAATGTTGCTTTTATTTTCTGAGGAATTCCATCATATAAAACTTTATTATTATTATTATTATTTTTTTATTTTATTATTATTATTGTCGGCACCAAAACGAAGTAGAGATGATGATGGGGCTCATCATCATCTACATTTGGCAACGGCAGTCAAGTTGCCAGATGCGTAATAACGGTCATTAGCCTCTGATGTCTGTTGATTTAATGGAGAATATTTACTCCATTTATTTATTTATTTAGTTCTCTTGGGACTCGAATAAACACTATAGGAATTATCTCTCTCTCTCTCTCTCTCTCTCTCTCTCTCTCTCTCTATGTACTGCATGCACATTTTGTTATAAAAATAAAATCATCCTTAACCCCCATCTCTCTCTCTCTCTCTCTGTCTTTCTCTCTTTCTTCTCATTCTTTCATCTAGTAACCCCCCTCAGTAGAGCCAGCTCTAAGATTCCCATTTTTTTATATAGTAGACATATGTATAGTAGAGCCAGCTATAGATTTATATATATATATATATATATATATATATATATATATATATATATATATATATAGATACATATAGATATATATAATATATATAGATATATATATAGATATATAGATATATATATATATATGATATATATATATATATATATATATATATATATATATATATATATATATATATATATATATATATATATATATAGATATGTAAACAGTCCTTCACTGAAGGTGTAAAAGTCCATATCTCCTAGAGTAATAATCTCTTTCCGATTTCTTTGAGCCTCTATAAACATCATGATGAATTGGGAAAAGTCAAACAGAATAAAAAGAATCATTTTTGTAATGGAAAAATGACACAGACATCTGGAAATGGAATTGCGGTCAAAATGACAGCTTGGTCATTCTGCTCTTAATGTCAGGTCATGCAGGGAAAGTCTGATGAAAAGTAGTATGTGCTGTTTTCAACTACCTGCTGCCTTGAAGAAGATTTTGATAAGTATTTTAAGCAATAGAAGTTGTATAATTTCCTTTCATATTTGGTATCTATTTCTGTAGAAATTCTTAATAATTTTGTACATATATCTGTATCTCAGAGGGAGGAAGAAACCCAGCCCGCCTGGAGAAAGAGATCAACTCTACAGGGTTGCTGACCACTGAACAGGATCAACACAAGGAGGCTCTTTTTAATGACATATAGGTTTGATATGAGCCTTTTGTTCACTGTGTCTATTTTGTTACGGGGAGAAGACTCTGAAGCCCCTAGTTCCTTACGAAGATTAAAAACTCAAAGGAGCTGAGTAACCCTGATAGCTTCCAGTGTTGCTCACCTTGTAGAAGGGAGGTTATTCTTTTGAGCCTATTCAGTCATAGTCATAGTATATATTTGGTTTTCTATTGCTTGTGAGTGTGTCATTGGTTCAGGTTCTCAAATGACCTTAAGGGTAGGAGGGAGTGTGGTGTTTAGTTGTACTTTATGTCCTCGACATTCGTCTTATTGCACTTGTTCTAAGTCTGTTCGGAGCCTGATTTGTTGTTTACTGTAGGGGGGTTCTTTGCTTTCTTTCTTTGTTTGTTTTGGGTTATGTTTTTCATGGTTTCTATCAAATACATCTGCATATGTGAACATTTGGACTCGCTTGCTGTTCAGGGATGACCTTGTTTTCTATAAGGACCTTGAAATGGGGCGAGAATGCGTCCTCCTCCCTGCATGGTTGCATCCCATGATGGATGGATAGGATTTGAAATATGTCCTTGAAATACAACTCTTGGTATCTGTTTGGTGCATTTGGAGCCTCATGTCCGTGGCAGGGTTCCCCTCTCAGCTATGGGCCCTCAAAGTTGGTGTTTTTTTATTTTATTTTTAGATGCAATGGCATGTCCTTGCTTGATGGCCACTCTTGCTCCTCTTGGACGAGGGAGAAAGGATTGCTGTACACGTCTCTTTTATTGTTGATTTTCAGGGTCAGGTGACACCACTAATAAGCTGCTTCTGTTTAACTGCGCTCAGAGCTGAAGATATGCAACTGGATATATGTATTTTCAAGAGCTGGGATGCACGTCCCCAGTAGACAGACTGCTCTTTTTGTCTTCTCATCAGAAGCAGATGACGCCTGGGCATTTGGTAGACATGATGCGATGCAGAAGCTATTACATACTTTCAGTGGTATTGTTTGTTTATACCTGCTGTTGTTTACTTTCGATTTGTTCTTGTCTAGAACATTCACGCATGGGTGTTAAGTGTGTGTCCAGTGCATGAAATTTATTGCTTTTTCCCCTTAAAAATGCCTCTTGTAGGAATATGCCCCATACAGTTTTGGCTGTGAGGTTTCTTTTTGAAAGGCCTATTTAGAATTTGTACTTTCACAGTGTCCCCTGAGCCTTTTTGTCAGTTTTCATAACCATTTTTCATTGCACTGTCAATTGCTTGCATCACTTTTACCAACATTTCTTTGTTGCTTCATGAGAGAACTAACAGTTCCCTGTATTATGTCCATATTCTGTCAAAAAATGCAGTAAAAATCTTGCAAATGGCAGTAGTTTATTCGAAGTGCGTGAGGATACTGAAGTACAGTATACTGGGTCCCTGTTCATGCCATTGTTGAAATGGTGAAGATGGAAAGAAGACAGGCAAAGCTGCACCCACTATGACCTTGATCATTTTCAGCTGAGCCTGTAAGTGACAATGTGGCATCACAGACCTTCAGGAAAAGGGTTCTGCCCCAGGCCTCCAGTGATGCACCTTTCTGAATGACAGCAATGGCTTTGCCTAGTAATTAGCATACAAGCTGTTTGTTTTAACTCTCATGTTAGTGTTTGTTTTTGATATTGTGATTTGAAGTGTGTGTGTGTTTGTGTGTGCGTGCTTGAATAGAATAGAAGAATATATAATTTAGGCCAAAGGCCAAGCACTGGAACCTATGAGGTCATACAGCGCTGAAACGGAAATTGACAGCAAAAAGGTTTGAAAGTTGTAACAGGAGGAAAACCTTGCAGTTGCACTACAAATCAATTGTTAGGAGAGGGTGGAAAGATGGAAGAAAGAGAATGTGAATGGAGGTACAGTAAGAGAAATGAAAGGGGTTGCAGCTAGGAGCCAAAGGGACGCTGCAGGGAATCTTAAGAAATGTCTACAGTGCACCGCATAAAGTACACTAAAGGCACTAAACCCCTACGTGTGTTAGAATGGTTGACCAGTTTTTCTAATGCTAACATAATAATGCTCAGTCGTAATTCATGGAACACACTTGTTTAGTCTTAGAACTATCATTCAACCCTACATCTTATCAATGACAGTTTTTAACACTTTCCTATCTCTATAATTACCATATCACTGAGCGTACCTGAGACCCAAGGTGTCTGGGAGCGCTCGATAGTGCGAAAAAATAATTATTTCGAAAATTCAGCAAAAATAGAAATTTTATGCCAACAACGTTCATTTTGCTGTCTTTTTTTTCTAAATGTTTATATTTTATGGTGGAATAGTCAGAATAAGAGTCCCAGCCCTCTAAATACGAAAAAATGTGAGTTATTTAACGAAAAAAAAAATTCTTTATTTATTTTTATATTTTCGTTCGTAACCCAAAAACTATGAAAGTCAGGCG
Organism: Macrobrachium rosenbergii; assembly: GCF_040412425.1. Classification (NCBI taxonomy): domain Eukaryota; kingdom Metazoa; phylum Arthropoda; class Malacostraca; order Decapoda; family Palaemonidae; genus Macrobrachium; species Macrobrachium rosenbergii. Next base: position 5,274,387 of record NW_027100725.1, read on the forward strand.
AGTGAATTATTTTTTATGAGAAAGCCAACAAAATTCTCTAAATATCGACATACAAAACAATGGAAAACGAATAAGTCCAGTTGGTAAAAAAATTGATAGAAAAGAGGGTGAGAAATAGAGCGCTCTGCCCGGCGTATGGTGAGAATTATCGCTAGAAAAATCTTTTTTGAAGAGCCATATCTCGGTTATTTTTCATAGAAATTACTTTGAAAATATACGAAAATGTAGAGGAAAAGTTGAAGAATAAAGGGAGAGCCAAGAAAAATGGCTTTGGTAACGGCAACAGTTTCATTTTGACGTTATAAGTTGATCGAAACGAAAAAAAGTTACCGTTGTCAACATTATCGTTCGTAGCTCAAAAGCTATAACAGTTAGGCGAATGAATTATTTTTTATGAAAAAGCCAACACAATTCTCTAAATATTGACATATAAAACAATGAAAAACGAATAAGTCCAGTTGGTGAAAAAATTGATAGAAAAGAGGGAAAGAAACAGAGCGCTCTGTCCAGCGTATGGTGAGAATTATCGCTACAAAAAAATCTTTTTTAAAGAGCCCTATCTCGGTTATTTTTCATAGAAATTACTTTGTAAATATACGAAATTGTAGAGGAAAAGTTGAAGAATAAAGAGAGAGTCAAGAAAAATGCTTTGGTAACGGCAACAGTATCATTTTGACGTTATAAGTTGATCAACGAAAAAAAAAAGTTACCGCTGTCAACATTATTGTTCGTAGCTCAAAAACTATAACAGTTAGGAGAATGAATTATTTTTTTATGAGAAAGCCAACAAAATTTCTAAATATCGACATAAAAAGAATGAAAACGAATAAGTCCAGCTGGTGAAAAAATGATAGAAAATAGGTAAGAAACAGAGCGCGCTGCCCGGCATACGGTGAGAATTATCGCTAGAAATGTTTTTTGAAGAGCCCTAGCTCGTATTTTTCATAGAAATTACTTTGTAAATATACAAAAAGTAGAGGAAAGGTTGAGGAATAAAGTGAGAGTCAAGAAAAATGGCTTTGGTAACGGCAACAGTTTCATTTTGACGTTATAAGCTGATCGAAACGAAAAAAATGTTACCGTTGTCAACATTATCGTTCGTAGCTCAATAGCTATAACAGTTAGGCGAATGAATTATTTTTTATGAGAAAGCCAACACAATTCTCTAAATATCGATATATATAATAATGAAAAATGAGATTCAGAGCCCTGCCTAAAATCCAGACGTCTCTTAAGTGATGCACTAACGCGTTTTCCGCTAGTTTTACCGTAAAAACTTTGCGAAAGCATGTTGGAAACTGTTCTCTATTGACGTCACTGTATGTAAACAACCACAAGTTTTTATTGCAGCTCGGACGCATGGTCCCTGACAGAGAAGTGTTGCCTGCCAGGCCTGCTTCGGTGGGATCAGCTAATGTCATTGTGAGAATTTTACTACGCCAGGGATTTGCGCATGCACAGTACAGGAACTAAAAAAATTATAGAAAAAGAGGGTACGAAACAGAGTGTTTCCAATAACGTAATCCTACATTTTATAAAAAAAAAAATGTAAGATACGAGAGAGAAGCGTGGGTAGGATCAGCTGATTTCATTGTGAGAAATTTACTATGCCAGGGATTTGCGCATGCGCAGTATAGGAACTGCTTGGCTGGCGTATTGATGCCTGAGTTACACGGTCCAAGGCAATACAGTCTTTGGTCCAAGGTATGCTTTACCCTATGGAAACACCAACTGTCCGAAAATAAAAAAAAAATTTACCCCTACCACACGTACGAAAAATTTCGGTAAATTTTACGTAAAATTACGTCAGTCAGGTAAGGCGAGGGTTAGGGTGATTTTGCAATATTACATCAATTGGATATGAAAGCACAATTTTTATATCTACATTGCCTTGTAAAGTGGGGTGGGCAGGGCAGCCCTCCTATAAATGCTTTAGCACAACCAGAACTCATGCTGTGTGGGGTAGTGTAGGTCTGAAAATACTTGACTTTGGTGGTTGGTATACATTTCTCCCCTTCACTTCGTGAGGGTCGAGTTCCCCACCCCCTGTGAACACTGAAGCCTTTTTGTGCTAATGCACACAAAAGCTTATCAATCGTAATGTTAGGGAGTATTATCTAAGCCAAGGTATTCTCTAGATCTTGAGCTAGGGTGTAAGTGCAGTCATTACCTCTGTGTAAACACCAATAATGTTCATGAAGGACCAGAGGGCGTTTGAAATTATGACATATCTTTTAAAGGAACACCAAAACAATACTGGTTTGCCTGGTGCAGTTTTGGAATCTTCTGATCTTCAATGTTTAAGCAGTGATCCGAGTCATTCCTGCTTTCTGCTGATTTCTCCCGAATTCAGGGGTATCAGGTTTACTTCCAATTCCCTCGTACCTAATTATTTATCCCCTTTTCCTATAACCTCTCTCTCTCTCTCTCTCTCTGCAGGGTGACTTGCCGTTGGAGCCCTCCTGGGTTTATAGTCTGTTGGCTTTGTTCAAAGAGGTTTTCAGCTGGAGATTTAAAGAAAGAGAAGCATAGCCTACTACGTAGGGGGTAACTTTCTCTCACTGAAAGGAAATAACACTTTTGCTTATTTCCAGCTATTCAAAGACCTTGTATTTCCTGTTTTTGAAACATGCAGCTGTGTAATCCATTAATATTACTAGACTACATAAAGCAGTAATTCCTCTTAACCAGGATTATGCTTGTATTGCAGTTTCACATTTAAGTCTGTAGTGGTGGATAATACATTCGTTGCTGTGAAATATAACAAATCTGAATATAAAACATTCCTGTATAAAAGACTCAGGCTTTCACATGTAGAAAACTGCAGTTTACATTTGTTGCTATGAAACATTGGCCTAAAAATTGCGATTTTATAAAAAACATCCATCCTGGTGCTCATTTATAAACAAAATCTATCCATTAGATGATTAGAATGAAATACTGAATGTGTGGATGAAATAAAAATGACTGGTTTCTGGAGTTTATTAACGACTGAATGCTTTTTACAGATCCTTTCCGATTTCTTGCGTGACCCAACTCAAAGCAGCGACTTCTTCCTCCAGAGAATATTGTTAGGTAAGTTTTGTATTAGTGCATGATACCAGTTAATCTGACTAACATTGAAATGTTAATGAAAACTGTCAATAATTTGTTCGTTACACCTCTGCACTTTTCCAGAACTTTCACTCAACCTTCTTTACAAGCTTATCAGCCTTTCTCTCTCCAGACTCACTCACCTTATGCTGCAAAAATTAGCTTCCTTACTGCTGAGCACATATTAGTGGATTCTTTGTCGAGGAGAGAAGGCGACGCCATACTTCAGGTGCCTTGGAAGAAATTTTCCTTGCTGAGCTCATCTAGTCATCACATGATAGTCTGGAACTTACCTTTCATCATCACCATCATCATCATCATCACCATTCACAACAGTATTCGTCTCTCCCAACCTATTTCCTGCTTGTTTATATGCAACATCTCTGCCTCTTCCTCTGTACATTTGTATTCGCTTGCAGACAGGATCCTCCATTACTGCATCAAACACTTGCACTTATCCTCATCATTGCTTCTCAACCCAGATTACTCTGCCATCCTTCCTTCCTCCTCACGCCCACTACAATACTATTATTATCCCTGTGTAATTTCACATCTACAACATAAACTTGCTTTTTTCCTAACATACAACTGGCTTCTTGTGCTCACCTCACCCAACAATCATTTCTTGCATTGACTGCAATCATTTCTTCTTCTTGACTGCACTTCTTCTTCTTCTTCTTCTTCTTCTTCTTCTTCTTCTTCTTCTTCTTCTTCTTCTTCTTCAGAAAGCTATACTGTACTCTTATAACACATGGTACTTGTCGTTCACCCCATCTGTCTTATAGAAATCATCCCCTTCCATTCTTCTTCTTCTTCCAGCATTCACAACTGATTCTTCAGTTTCCAACAACAGGCACAGACGACGACTTTCCAACCCCTCTCACAAATCCATGACATGCATTCTGTTCATTCACTTCATGTTAACCTTTCGTAGGTATTTCTCTAGTGCCATTCACACCACTCCCAGTGTCAATCAAAGCATGTATTTCCACCCATCTAAACTCGTTTGTAATACTCAGAAGACACTCGGCCATATTTCTACCCCAACACACATCATTGCATGTCAATCCCTCTCTTACATTCAAAACATGCACTCCTTCTAGACCCTTTACACCCTCTTCATACTCTGCTTGTGTGACCTACATTACCTACGTTCATTCCTGATCTTTTTCCTTGTTCTATTTGCCCAGTTCTTCCTTATGTTGCCTACGTCCTGGCGTACCACAAGCTGTACACTGGTTTCTACGGACTTTGCACATTCTAGAAAAGTAACTTTGCTGGCCACAGTTAACACACACACACACACACACACTGTCATTATTATTATTGTTATTATTAAAATAGTTTAACCAGACCACTGAGCTGACTAATCAGCTCTCATAGGGCTGGCCTGAAGGATTAGGATGAAATACCAGGTCTAAGCCATAGGCCTAGAACTGGGACCAAACAGGTCATTCGCATGATGATGAATGAATTAAAATTAAATTTAAAAGAAAAAACTGTATAACTAACATGCTTTACTCTGAAATGCATGTATACAATAAATACATTCGCTCGTTTCCTTGCATACAGAAAAAAAAAATTAAGATTAAAAAGAATAAAATAAAATTTCATAAAAATGAAAAATTAAAATTCAGAATTACATATTTTTTTTTCATTAAACGCCCTACAGGCTTCTAAATTATATTTTCATTATTTACTTGGTTTTATATTTTGTCTATCATGTTACACTTCTTAATGAAAGTTAAAATTGGGATGACTGAAAATGTAAAAGATTCTGATAAAATTTCCCCCAGCGATTTATTTCCAAAGGTTGATACTCGCTGTTGATTATATTTTGGACAGTTGCACAACACATGTTTGACTGTTATCAACACTTTGCCTTCTGGGCATTCGGGAGGAGGGCCATGTGGACTGTTCATCAAGTATCCATGTGTCAAACGAGTATGGCCTATTCGCAGAAGCATCAGAATTACTTGTGTGTGTGTCTCTCTCTGACATGATGAGCTCCATTTTCCAACGCTGGATTTTATCTGTTTCAGTATATTATTTATGGGTTCCTCGTTCCGTATATTTTGCCATTTATTTATAATGATTGTTTTTATATCTGTTATGTAATCACTAATTGGGATTTTTATATTTGCTCTTACCATGCGGACTGCTTCTTTAGTTGCTTTATCAGCGTCCTCATTTCCTTTGATCCCTACATGGGCAGAGATCCAACATATTTCAATATTTTTTCCATTATTATACAATTTGTGGAGTTCATATTTAATTTCCTGTACAATATTATTTTTTGAGTAGTAACCTTGAATGGCTTCTGTAGCGCTTCTTGAGTTGCTAAAAATAACAAAGTTATTGAATGATACTTGCTTTATAATTTTGATGGCTACTGCGATTGCACACAACTCTGCTGTGAAGACTGAGGCATTATTAGGTAAAGATAACTGATATGACTTGTTCTGGGATATAGCTGCATATCCTACTCCATGTTGTGATTTAGACCCATCTGTATAAATCGCGTAATGTGAATGTTTTTGTCTTATATGATCTATGCTTTTTGTCTATGGTGTTCTGGGGTATATGAGGAACTTTTTGATAAGTATTTCAACTGAGTGCAAGTCCTTATTTTATTCATAGTCCAATGGGGTGGTAACTTCACTGTTGAAGGTACTTGTATATCTATGTTCAGTGACTCAAACAATCTATTAGCTCTAATTGGGAAAGGAGGTGGATGATTGTTTATAAATACATCCCTTAGATCAAATAGATTTTTTGTTGGTGAATCACTTGCCTTGATTCTTAATGCACTTTTCATTGTTATGAACTCTCTATGGAGGAACAGTGGCAGTTCACTACATTCGACTTGTACTGAGGAGACTGGTGAGAATCTAAATGCTTCTGTGCATATTATTAGTCCTTTATTGTGAATTGGATCTAATATTTTCAGTGCTGCTTCTGATGCTGAACCACATATTTCACTTCCGTAGTCAATGATTGATAACACTGTTGCTTTATACAGTATGGTAAGAGTATGTCTATCAGCTCCCCAATTTGTGTGTGATAGTTTTTTAATTAGACTTAGCGCCCTTTTGCATTTTGATTTTATGTAAGTTATATGGGTTTGCCAATTCAGGTGTGCATCAAATATTAATCCTAAAAATTTTGCAGTTTGGTTAATTGGTATATTATGGTTTCTGATTTTCAATTCTATTTCTTCACCTTTTTTCCAGTTTTTATTTTTATAAAACATGACAGCTTGAGTTTTTACTATGGATAACCTAAAGCCTACAGATGAGGTCCATTCATCTATTTTTATTATGGTTTTATTAATCATTCGTTCTGCATGCTTTATGCGTGATGCCGTATAATATATGGCAAAATCATCCATATACAGGTTACTCTTAATTCCAACCGGTAGCATGTTACTGATATCATTAATTGCTAATGTAAACAGAGTACCACTAAGGACACTCCCTTGTGGAACTCCATTTTCAAGTGGAAATGTCTTGGAATAAACATTATCTATTCTCACTTGGAAAGTGCGATCAGTCATAAAGTTTTTAATAAACTTAGGAAGACGGCCGCTTATGTTATTATTATGTAAAGTTTTTAATACTGCATACCTCCATGTAGTGTCGTATGCCTTTTGGATGTCAAAAAAGACAGCTACTGTAATTTGCTTTCTTTCAAATCCTCTACGTATGTGGTCTTCCAAATTAGACAGAGAATCTAATGTAGATCGATTACGTTGTAAGCCAAACTGGGAAGGAGTTAACATTTTATTTTCACGTATGTGCCATGTAAGTCGTGCATTTACCATTTTCTCCAACAACTTGCATAGACAACTTGTTAAAGATATTGGTCTGTAATTGTTCACATTACTACGGTCTCTTCCAGGCTTTGGTATAGGAATTATTATGGCATTTCGCCATTCATCTGGAATCAAGTTTCTGAGCCATAAATGATTGCAACAAGTATGATTTTGCCGGTGCTAGGTGGCAGATCATTTCAAAGCAAATATCATCACCTCCAGGAGCAGATTTATTGCTGTTCAAGAGAGCGTATTCCAGCTCATCCATATTGAATTTCTTATAATATATATCTTCCTTTGTTTCAAAATTAAGTATTATAGATTCTGGTTTATTCTTTATTTTTCTAAAATGTTTGTCCAAATTTTGGTCACTACTTAATTTGGCAAAACATTCCCCAAGTATGTTACTAATTTCGAAGGGATCTAAAATTTTTGTGCCATTGTCTAATATAGCTTGTCTGGGTGGTCTAATGTTTGTTCTATTTATTTTTCGGAATTTTTCCCATACTTTTTGAATGGATGTTTCGCTTGTTATTTCCGATACATAGGACCTCCAAGATATTATTTTACCTGTTAATGAGTAAAAAAGCCACAACAATATAATTGATAAATTGTATATTCTAAGATACAAAAATATACAAAAAAGGGGATAAAAACGAGGGAGCTTTCGACCGTTTGCGCAACGGTCCTCTTCAGCCAACTGAATCAAAATACTAATTTTTCTTAAAAAGACACGTTGAAAAGAATTTTGGTGATAGTCGATCCAGGAAAACATCGAACTCTCTTTCAGTGTGGACTTGGCAGTTACGTAATGGCTGTTTCGCCGTATCTGTGGGCCAACCGTTGTGATCTTAACGGCTGTCGCTCGAGCGTACGGTGCTCATCACTGGTGATATGACTAGGTGGTTCGTGGGTGGAGAACGACTTTCAGCATCGGTGCCTCCTGTTGTTTCTGCGACAACTGCCACTTCGACAACCTGTGCGGGCAGAGATGAGGAAGACAGTATCAGGGGCCTCGAGAAACTGCCTGAAATTTAAATTTATGGAATGACAGACTAGCCTGTCTGTAAGTAGGTCCTCCTGCGTAAAGGCTTTATTGCCATCTAATGTATTGCAAATATTTATCAAAGCCCCCTCCACTACCCTTCTATGGCCTACTTGACTACTTCTATATATAGTTTTAGCTCCCTCCCAATCCATGACGTGATTATTCTCCCAACAATGTTTAGCAATAGCGCTGTTTTGAGCGAAGTCCCTAACCGCTTTTTTATGTTCTTGCAATCTGATGTTCTTCCCCCTACCTGTCTCCCCAAAATAAAATAAATTACAGAGCTTGCATTTTATAGAATATACTCCTATGTCTCTCTTGTTATTATCACTATCAATAAGAATAATAGCCACTGAATTGATAGTCTTTCCTGCTTGGCACCTCATATAGTTCGCAGTCTTCAACATTGCTGTATCTTTTCTGTAATGAATCTAGAAACATTGATTTGTTTTGTATTTCTTCTTCTAGATTTGGTAATATCACTGTGCCTTGTACACTGTTCATGGTATCATGCCTTGTGACGCTTATATTTATGTTCTCAATTTTTTAATATTTTGATAATTTTCCGACTGGATTCTCGTTGTTGTTTCAACCAGCCATTCCCTTTTTTTAATTTGTCTTATGCTCATCTCTTGTGATGGGCATCGGTTCAACAAGTCATTTTCCAATTTTAGTAAGGATATGTCTTGGTCGGCTTGCAAATTAAAAACCTTGACCAGTTTGATTCTCCAAAAGGGAATCAAAGTGAATCAAGGTTGAGTCTGGTCTATATTTTCTTTTGTTAATTCTTTTAGGCTCCAAAGGGCCCTCAGTTGAAAAGTTTGAACTATTTTTTGTTCCTTTTTTTGATAGGGACACAGGCACAGAAACATCTGGCTCAAAGGAGAATGGTTCCAATGTAACAATGCCAGGTCCTCCTTTTACAGGGACATCCTTTTTCTCGCATGGGTCATCAACATTTGGAGAATTTTCAATCTCCAAGGTGGGTGCAGAGGTCGTCATTTGTGCCAAAACAGTATCATCATAGGGCCTAGGGGTACTCGATGCTTTAACGTTACTATTCATAAAGATCGAATAAAAAAAAAATAAATAAATCTGAACGCTTTAAAAAGATATCATTAGCCTTTCATGGGGTTTCTTCTTCCACTAATGGCACAAGTGAGAGCCGACTCCCAAATGTCCGCCCACTACCCTACCCCACAGGGGATGGCACAATACGATTAGAGTGGCCCAAGTGTAAGCCAAACCTGCTTGCTAGGACCGAGAGTATTACAAGAATACAATCATCCCCACCCTAATCGTATTATGGGCAAACCGGATAGAATGCCGAGAGTTCTATCTCTAGAACCAGACCCCCCTGGAATCCGTGGTCTAGCCCTAAAGAATAGTTCAGCCTTTGAGCTATCAATCTGAAACTCTCAGGTCTGAACATTATCAGGGCAGTTGATGATCCCACAGTTCTCACTATTTAGCTTCGGATATAAACCCATTCCCAACTATGATATCTTTTCCTGCTTATCAGGTCCAATAAATTTTAGTAAAATGGAAAATTGCACAAAGATTAATCCAAACAAATATATAATGGCATATGGGACTCTTGGACTTGAACCCAGGAACAGATTCCTGGGGTTCAAGAGCCCCCTCACCACGTCAAGGTGGTCCCAAAACGAGGGGGACGAACACTATCACTAACAACATTCTCTGCTCTCCAAATACTTTTGCTATGTGCCCTAATCTACTGAATCACTTCGAACATTTCTGTACAATCTTTTGCACTACAATGTCCTACCTCACCACAGCCAAAACAGGAAGCTACAGCCATCTACATTATTCATTCCTTATATGTGCTATAAATTGAACCTACTAGCCTGGCTTACACTCCTCCTATATCTCTCCTGAGACTTGCACTATGATCTTTCTTCACTCTAACATTCCTGGCATATACTCTCCTTTTGTCTCGCTGATTCCCATACTTTGCATCCAAAAACTTTGCCAAAATATTTACCAGGGTACTTAATCGGGCATCTCTGTATGACTTGTATTCAAGGATACTTTATTCACGTGCTCTCTCTCTTTCTTACATACACACTGCTGCTTTCATTCCTTTCCACTTCACTTCCAGTTCAAACTCATGATCTGCTTTTTCCTGCACATCATCCCATTTCAACCTTTCATTCACCCATCTCTCTCTCTTTTCTTTTTTAGATTTACCAGTTATAAACTCAGCCACGTTGGAAGGTAGTGTATCCAGAAACCTTTTCACCAGTTATTCATTTTCTTTGATACCTTCAATCCCAAACTTTTTCTTAGCTGATGCCTTTGATTGATGAGTGGGCATGTGTCAACTTTCATTCTTCATGTTTTTGGACTCATTCCTATTCCAGTATTTCACTCCCGTTTTCATTGCCCTTACTTTATTAATCAATCTCTTTTTGACAGTTTTGATCATCTCCACTCTTTACTATCTCATGAAATTCATGACATCCCCCACCCCCTTATTTCCAAAAACCCTCTTAGTTCTTGCACCCATAATCTTCTTTTTTCTATAAAGTTTTCCATTCATAAACGCTCATAGTCCCTGGAAAAGTCTGCTCTGTTCCTTACTCCAGTTACACTAAACTGGAATCTGTGCCACTGCATGAATCAGCACTCTCCTCCTATGTACTTCATTTCACTCCATCTCTTGCTAAGCATCAGTTTTCCTGTTCACTGACACTCATGCCCTCACTCTCTTGCAATGGGGAATAATACTACAATGAATCTTCCTTTGCTCTTGTTTTTTCTTTTCCTCACAGTCTCTATGCCACTTTCTGTCCAGCATTCATTTTTGTCTTCTTTTCTTCCTTCCTTCAGACTTACTCACTTGGCATTATCATCACTACTTACTCTCTTGGGAGCTGCCACAGAAGCTGAGGTCTTCTTCATCTTCTTTCCTCCTCCTCCTCCTCCTCCTCCTCCTCCTCCTGCACCTTGCATTCCCCAGATCTTCCATATCATGTTGGCAACCTTTTCATCCATTCTCTCCTCCTCAGCTTTCT
>NW_027100725.1:5292879-5342879 GCF_040412425.1 Macrobrachium rosenbergii
ATATATATATATATATATATATATATATATATATATATATATATATATATGCAATACATACATGGATAATTATATGCTAATATTTCAATATGTTTATTATTTAAATACTTTCCTTTTTAATTTTAAATGAAAAGTTATGAGAGAGAGAGAGAGAGCCTCGCGCTGGCTTTCCAGCCACACCTCCACCTAGGCAGTAGATAACAGCAGAACTTATTTGACTCGTCCGTAATAGCGTAATATTCAAGAATTTATAATTCAACTGCCCAATAACCTATCTCAAGTGCGGTGAATGTGGATAGTTTGCATTATCAATGATGAAATATAATTTTTACTTTTTCGATTTCTTAAATAATTTCGTATTCATTCGTAATATAAATTACATTATTAACATATAAAATTCATTTCAGTCTACAAAAATACGAAAAGAAACGAGAAGGAAAGAACATTTAAAGAAACTCATATAGAGGCAGCCAATGACGTCCTTTGTTACAACAGAAGTATGCGTTCATTCGTGAACCATGTAAACAAGATACGTCACTCCAGGATTACCAATCCCTATCTTCTTCTTCTGTGTAGTCTAAGTAGGAATGTGTATCGAAATATTTGTTGGCAACTGTACCTACACACTCAACCAGGGGAAAAAAAACGTAGTGATATTCTCTTCGATTCCGGATCTATAACCGGATCACCTTCTAGAATGTTCTAAGCTCAAATCGCATTTCCACTCCATGTGTTCTGCCAGCAAGAGTTTTCTGCAAACACTGACTTCTTCTGGTATGCGAACGACACTCAAGCATTTTATTACATGCTGTGTTCTGTCATATGATCTCACGAAAGGCTGATACATTCTTTTCAAAGGTCACCTTCATGACCAGTTACAGGAGCTCAGTCCACCTACCCTTAAGGGTCCCCATCTAGTTACGATAACTGTCTACTCGAAAGCTCAGTAAGGGCCTACTACAACGTCATCTCCAACACTAGATGCAAAAATTATGTATCTTGTAACACAGATATTATATCACAATCAGTTCCTTAACAGCCGCAATACTTGAGATCATTGCATTCCTGGTGATGCACGCCAACGGTGAAACTATCCTGTATTTCCCAGCGATCTGACCAAGATGAAAGGCTTGCGACTACACCAGTCCAAGCTGAATGTATTCCTATGTTTCCCAGCGATCTGACCAGGGTGAATGGCTTGCGACTGCACAAGCCCAAGGGAAAAGAAATACTCACGTCTTCACGTGTTTTAACACACACAAGCGGTCAAAATACCGCAATTACTTCACATTATACCCGTCGATATATACCTAAACACCGCCCTGTTTATGCCCTACTGACAGCTCATACGCATTATTAAACACACACAAAGCACTCTTCAAGAAATACTAGCTTGTGAGGACGCTCACCTCACATCAACGTCTAACACTGCTGACCCCCACAAATCCTATTCTGAGATGCCAACACTAAATTATGTCTCCTCAGGAAGCATATACATACCTAATTATCCAATTATCTAACTATCTAACCCATTCTAACTCTGTTAACTACTTTAAAACGGCTGCCGCCAAACTGTTATAGGCCCGATTTTGAGGCCTATATTTTATTTAATTCTCTGTTTTAAGAACAGAGGTTGGTATCTCGCTTTTCCCGGGATATGTATGGTAGCGAGAGCCGACTTGCTGTGTCAGCTGATCTGTCACCTTCACATCATAAGTTATTCATTGCCCCTAACTAAATTCTAAGGTCTACTGGAATGAGATACTAGGTTACAAAACTAAAAACTTTGACAAAAAAAATAACGAAAATAACTTTGAATAAGCTACGAAAGAGTGAAATCGAATGATTCAACCTAACTTTGAAAATCTTCTGATTAAGGTCCAAAACATAGACACTCAATTATTTAAGGAAATACAGAAATATCCCATCTGTCATCCAAATCATAAAAGGTCACTCAATGCATTATAAAGGTCATTTCATATATGATTCAGTGTCACACCACTCCCTTCTTTGGAGAGGTACGTGGAGAGAAAGAAAGGAAGGAAGGAATACCTGTAAGAGACAAGCGCTGTATTAAAACCAGAAAATATAAAGAAAATGCAGAAACAAGATTTCACTGCAACAGGGGTAAAGTCTTTCTCCAGAGTCTGTAAGAAAAATCTAAAATGTTTTATGAGTTGTACTCACTTCACGAAAGTCCTCTGGTACACAGACTCCATCTGCGTCCTTCGCTTTGGCACAGTTTACATGCTAATGATACCCAGAACAGATCGTATTGCCCACTCATTCTATGAAACACTCCCATTATATGGGTTTGCAACGCACATATGAACACACTCTCGTGACATCGCTCGAGTTCAAGGTACGATAAGACACGCCTTCTGTAAAACAAGGTATCAGGAGTTACTTGGTCACACACGTACCTACACACTCAACCAGGGAAAAAAAACGCAGTGATATTCTCTTCGAATCCGGATCTATAACTGGAGCACCTTCTAGAATGTTCTAAGCTCAAATCGCATTTCCACTCCACGTGTTCTGCCAGCAAGAGTTTTCTGCGAACATTGACTTCTTGTGGTATGCGAACGACACTCAAGCATTTTATTACATGCTGTTTTCTGTCATATGATCTCTCGAAAGGGTGATACCTTCTTTTTAAAGGTCACCTTCGTGACCAGTTACACATACACCATAACCAATATAGGCCTAAGAAAGTTTGTTTTCTGCATTGACTACAGCTCATGGTGACTTGGTAATGGTTCCTACTCCCACTTTTGACGAATCAACAATGTCTATGTTTGTGCCATTGTAATTTTTAAGCACCTTGTCTGAAGCTTTGATTATTAACAGAAGTTTGGTTTTGGCAACTCATTTAGGAAACAACTGTATCTTTTCCAGTGTATCTATCTGCATTTGTATGGGTCCACCAATTTTATCTGAGCCACAAGTTATTCCTTAGCATCTTTGTTCACTGAATTTATGTGAAATGCATATTTGGATTGTGCTTCCATTGCATTTTGTGAATTTTCTTCATGTTTGCTTCAGCCCATATCTAAATTCATGGCTCCATTGACATGCTTAGTGGTCTTTCTATTATTAGAAAACCTACATTGATTTCAAAATGACCACGTTTGTTGCAGTTACTACACCCATTGCCCGTTTTGGGGCTTTTGTGTGCCTGACATTTCTTTACACTCAGATACTTAGGTACACCAGGACTAGGCTTACTTGTCTGACAAGTATGCCCGTTCTTTGCATACTGGTAACTCTTCTGTTTATTTGGTACTTGACGCACCTGGCTATTGATGAGGCTCTCCTACAGTTACATTTGATTGAAAATGCTCCACTTCTAGGGCCCCTTGCTATTTTCTGAATCATTTGCAAGGTACGACTTCTTTGCAGCACTTTTTTTCTCAGTCCTTCCGTGAGTTTGCTGCCTTATTCCTGTACTGCTAGCTACTCCATATGGTAGTCTTTTTTGGGAATGGCTCTTCATCCATGAAGAGCCATTGAAATGGCTGTCTGAGAGCACCTTGGAAAATAAAGTCAATATTTCTCTTTTAGATTAGGCAATGGATGTTGAGGTAATTGCAGTTGTGGACTTTCCCCGCATCACACTTTCCTTTCTCTGTCCTGAAATTTAGCAAATGTATTGTATAGTCAAACCATTTCAATCTCTCCAGTCTGTTTTAGTGCCCACATCTCCTTTCTAGTAAATAATAGGCAGTGTTAGTAGTATTGCCCATTGTACTTTTGGGATGCCTCTTTACAAGCTATATTTACTTCATCCAGCTCACGATGCTGTTTTCCTAATACCCTCTAAGTATCTGCCACCCATTCCAGTCGGCCAAAAGGAGCCATAAGCGTTCTACCTCTTCTTAAGAATTTCTCTTCCATCGCAGCATTGTGCAGTATCTTCCTTTTGGTCCTTTTTGTTCCTAATTAATTCTGGCATACTGAAAGAGTATGTTTTGCAGTTTATAGCATCTTTTGTGACACTTTTATAGATGCACAGTGCTGAGATAACCGCCCTCCCCTCTCCCGCCACACACACATATTCAATATACACATTGCCAATGCAATAAGCATCACAGGACATTTGCGGGGTTCACCATGTGTGGTGATAGTGTTTTGTCTAATGCGTGGTGTGAGGCGAAGGGAGAGGACGATGATTGCACAGGCTAAACTAGGCCAGGTAGGGTTCAATGATATCTCGGGGTTTTCATTCTACTGTCTAATGTATATATGAAGGCTTGAGAGATAAGATTCGTGGTGCTTAGAACATTGTTTATTCTTCTCCTGGGTAGCGTGTATATACAAACAGTAACAGTGCTAGCACAGAGAAATAATACACACACAGCTAGCGTACAATTATATGACATCCCTCTCTTTATCAAAAGCTTAAATCATGGCAATGAGTGTGTACATCAACTTTACATGCAACTTAGACTAACCTTGTTACATCATCAATAAAGCAACTTATTATCAAGGCATTTCAGTATCATGCTAAGCAAGGAAAATGGACCAAACGTTTATGCAACACTCTTCAATTAATCTACAAGGCTTCTTAAGAAACATTACGTGTTGATTTACGAGTTGCAAGGTGTCTTCAACAGGAACATTGTTTTTAGAATGTGAAACATTTGTTTCATTTTCAAAAGTAACCTTACGAGTCTTAGTGTTAACGTCTTTTGAACGTATATACTTTAACAGGCTGAAATTCTCATGCAGTATCATCACAAAATGAATCTTGCTCTCTCTCTCTCTCTCTCTCTCTCTCTCTCTCTCTCTCTCTCTCTCTCTCTCTCTCTCTCTCTCTCTCACTATTTGTCTGTCATATTCCTCATACACATACTTTTATAAAAATAAAATCATCCTTGCCCTCTCTCTCTCTCTCTCTCTCATATGCTGCACACACATTTTTAATGAAAATAAAATCATCAATGCCCTCTCTCTCTATTATATACTTCATACACATTTTTTATAAAAAACAAAATCATCCTTGCTGCCATTTTCTCTCTCTTTCTCGCTCACTCCCTCTATCATATACTGTTTACATATTTTGCTATACAAATAAAACCATCCTTGCCCTTTCTCTCTGTCTCTCTCTCTCTCATATACTACATACTCATTTTGTTTTATATTCTAGAAACATTTTTATACAAATAAAATCATCGTTGCCTTATCTGTTTCTCTCTCTTATCTCTCTCTGTCTGATATATAATACAAAAACTTTTTTTAAATCATCCTTGCCCTCTCTCTCTCTCTCTCTCTCTGTCATATACTGCATATACATTTTTTTTTATAAAAATACAAACATCCTTGCCCCTGTATTTTCCATTTGTTTCTGCTCTTTTAAATAAAAATTCTCCCTCTCCTCTTCTCATTTGTATGAATTATTTCTCATGAAACTTTCAACTTTTGCTCTTGTGTTTTTAATAAAAATCCCTCTCCTTCTCTCCCTCTCTCTTACTCACACACACACACACACACACACACACACACACACACGTATATTCACAAGTGTACAAGGAAGGACATGTGTTGTTTGATAAACATGCTCACACAAGGACGAGTGAGTCTGCACTAAAAGTCAGTGTCTCGTCCCTTTTCAACTTGGCTCTTTCTTTCTCTTTCAGGGGAAGACTGGCTGGACACAAGGTAAGATGTCACACCCTTTTTGTTTTCCCACTTTTTATCATTATTTACTTGGAATCAAATAATATTTTGGGTAATTTGCTTGTAAACAAGTCATTATTTATAATTAGAAAATATAGGGGATAATTGTTTTAGAATTTTCCTAAAATTTCAGCAACTTTCCAAGATGTTAGGCTAATTTTTTTTTATCTATTTGCATTATATTACTGGTAAAAATGAACGTATTTTATGAAGAATTCACGATACCTCTCTCTCTCTTCCCCTCTGTCTCACTTTTTCGTTCGTGCACTGAATAGATCACATTTTCTGTAGGATTCACACCATCTCTCTTCACGTCTGCTTTCTCTGTACCTGCATCATTTCTATATGAAATGGATAATGTTCTTTGTAGAACTCATGCGATCTCTCTCTCTCTCTCTCTCTCTCTCTGTTGGAAAGAAGGAATGGAAAAAGAGATTCATTCAAACAGTGGGGAGGGAAATGAGTTTCTGGGGTGGAGGTGGAATGTAGAAGTATCACTCTTTCTTTAGAGTCTGTTTTTTTTAATTTCCACCCCACTCCCAAAACTATTTTCTCTCCCAGTTGTTTGACTGAGTCACTTTTTACTTTCCATCTTTTCAACAAAGAGAGAGAGAGAGAGAGAGAGAGAGAGAGAGAGAGAGAGAGAGAGAGCTACTTCCTACATCCCACCCACACCCCGAAACTGATTTCCCTCCCAGCTGTTTGAATGAGTACCTTTTTCTATTCCTTCTTTCCGACAAGAGAGAGAGAGAGAGAGAGAGAGAGAGAGAGAGAGAGAGAGAGAGAGAGAGAGAGAGAGAGGTACTTCCCACATTGCACCCCACTGCCAAAACTGAATTCTCTCCCAACATTTTGAATGAATATATTTCTCTATTCCTTCATTCAACCAGAGAGAGAGAGAGAGAGAGAGAGAGAGAGAGAGAGAGAGAGAGAGAGAGAGAGAGAGAGAGAGAGAGAGATTTCAAACATTTTGCCCCACCCCAAAACTGACATCAGCCCAACTGTATGAATGAATTTCTTTCTCTTTCCATATTTCCAACAAAGAGAGAGAGAGAGAGAGATTTCAAACATTTTGCCCCACCCCAAAACTGACATCAGCCCAACTGTATGAATGAATTTCTTTCTCTTTCCATATTTCCAACAAAGAGAGAGAGAGAGAGATTTCAAACATTTTGCCCCACCCCAAAACTGACATCAGCCCAACTGTATGAATGAATTTCTTTCTCTTTCCATATTTCCAGCAAAGAGAGAGAGAGAGAGAGAGAGAGAGAGAGAGAGAGAGAGAGAGAGAGAGAGAGAGAGAGAGAGAGAGAGAAATTCTTCCTACATTCCACCCACACCCCAAAAGATGATTTCCCTCCCAACAGTTTGAATGTGTACCTTTTTCCATTCCTTATTTCCAACAAAGAGAGAGTGATAAATAGTTGTTAGAGAGAGAGAGAGAGAGAGAGAGAGAGAGAGAGAGAGAGAGAGAGAGAGAGAGAGAGAGAGAGAGAGATTTCCTTCATTTCACCCCCACCCTATTATCTAAGTTGGGTCAAATGATGGCCATGTGCCAAATTTTGCCTAGATTGGTCAAGAGGTTACCACATAAGTTACAAAGGGAAGGGGAAAGGGCGATGGGAAAGGGGAAGGGGAAGGGGAAGGGAAAGTGGGGTACAGGTTTGAAACCTACCATATTATCGATGTTGGATCAAATGATGGCCACATGCCAAATTTTGTCTAGATCAGTCAAGTGGTTACCACATAAGTCACAAAGGGAAGGGGAAAGGGCGATGGGGAAGGGGAATGGGAAGGTGGTATCTGTTTGAAACCTGACCCTATTATCTAAGTTGGGTCAAATAGTGGCCATGTACCAAATTTTGTCTAGATCAGCCAAGCCAGTTAACACATAGGTTACAAAGGAAAGGGGAATGGGAAACGGGTGTGGGTTTGAAACCTGTCCCATTATCTAAATCAGGTCAAATGATGGACACCTGCTAAATTTTCTCTAGATCGGTCAGACGGTCGCAACATACAGTAATCACAAAGGAAGGGGAAAAGGGGATGGCAATAGGTTAATGGGAAGGGGGCACGAGTTTGAAACCTACCATGTTTTCTAAGTTGGGTCAAATGATGGCCATGTGCTTAATTTTGTTTAAATCAGCCAAACAGTTAACACATAAGTTACAAAGAGAAGGGGAAGGGGAATGGGGAAGGGGATGGGGAATGATAAGGGAAGGAGGTGCAGGTTTGAAGCCTACTCTGCTATCTAAGTTGAGTCAAATGGTTGCCATGTGCCAATTTTTTTTCTAAATCTGTCAAACGGTTAGCGAAAATCCAGGTACCGGTCTGCATCGAACCAGACTGGTTCCAGGATTTTCTAATAATTACCATAATAATATTAATTTTTACAATGGAGAAAGAAACAATTCAAAATTAGCCTTCTTAGATATTTTGGTCTCTGAGGAAAACGGCTGTTTTTGTGTTCCATTTTTAGAAAGAAAACATTTGCTGGTCTCGGTTCTAACTTCTACAGTATAGTTTCTGTTTTCTCAGTTCCAAACTTAACTCTATATATCCCTTGCTCTATGTGCTTTGTCTCTAACCTCTAGCTGGGCTCTCTTCCACAACAGAAATACTTTTCACCTCTAGTACTTCTCTAATAACTGCTTTTTCCTTCTAAACTGCTTTCCTTCTAAGATCTTCTGTAAAATTTTAAATAAACTACTTAACAAAAAGTCTTCTGAAAAGCCTACATGTTTGAAGGTCCCTAGGCTCCCTCTTTATGCCAGTTTCCCGTATCTATTAAATGACAGCTTTCGAAGAGATTTGACTAAGATCATACACAACCATTTTGGAGCCATAAATCTAGAGCTTATACCTGCCCTTCGATGAGGTCGGGGGCCATTTATGAACACACTTGTCCTAGATGTAATCTGGGAAAATATATTGGACCCACCACTTCTTCTCAGGGTCAGGGCCGATTCTCATCGGGATGGTAGTTATAGAACTGGGTTAAGCTATCTAACCCAGAAACGTCTTATATAAGGAATCACATTATTAAATGTAAAAGTACCATCAAATATGAAGATTTTAAAATTATTAGCCAAACAAAGGAACTCGACGAACTGTTGATTTTGGAAACGTTAAATATCAAATTACGAGTTCTGACTCTAAACAACCATTCCTCTGCTGTCCCGCTGTTTTTAGCCTAAATTTTCTGTCAGTCTTTGTGCCTCTTGACGTTCTTTACTTTTAGTGTAATTTTATCATTGATGCTGTAAGGTTGGTTGTGTGGAGCTCTCTTCAGCTCTGCTTTTATGAGTATATGACTTTTGCTGTTGATTGTATGCATTGGTGTTCTTTATATATATATATATATATATATATATATATATATATATATATATATATATATATATATATATATATCAATTAATCAAAAATTATTAAAGAAGAATTTAAATTGTTAACAAGATTTCAATTCCCAAGTGTTAAACAAAATAAGGCAAATAAATCAATCATGTAAAAATGTGGATACAAAAGACACAGAAATATACTCTGCAAAAGATTAAATATAAAAAAAATGTAAAGCAAAAACTAAGGCAATAGCAAACACATCACATATATGCATAAAGAAAAATTCTTCAAAAGATAAAGCATAAAACATATAACACGAAAAATATTAAAAAAGTGAAAAGGTATCTTTACATATAACCACTGCAGATATTATTTTCAGTGCACTGAAACCAATAATTATATTACAATACCTTGGTACCAAATGCTTCGTGTCTTTAACCAGGCGCCATTACACACACACTTAATAAAATACACTGTTCAGATAACTCAGACACATTTACTAAGGGATTAAACAGTTAAAGATATGAGTGACCATCGTCCACCAAAATATCAATTACATTGAAACGGAACGTTCGTAATCGAGAGAGAGAGAGAGAGAGAGAGAGAGAGAGAGAGAGAGAGAGAGAGAGAGAGAGAGAGAGAGAGAGAGAGAGAGAGAGGAGACTTCTCCTTTCAGCAACGCTTTTGGTCTCTGAGTGTCAGCCCCTTTTAGATACAGAGGGCACAGTCTATGGGTGGAAAGAACAGGTCCCAGACGATGTTTTTATTTTAAAAAACTCTTTAAAATGACAATTAGAGAGGAAGTGGAATTACAGTTAACAACAATATTTATCATTACATAGTTTCAGAGCAAGAGAATCTCTAGTTATTATAATAAGAATGGAAACATCGTTTCATATGAAATTCCTCAGTGACGTTCGGCAACTTTCGTAATGGAATTTCCCACCCCTCTGTTTTGACCGGGCCCCATAACACCTTGTACGTTAATGGATTTAGTCATATGAGAAGGTGTTAATCTCAGCAAGTTTTGAATAGTGACTAAACAAATTACGTCCCTATACAATGAACAAGGCTCTCAGTCTCTCTCAGCTCAACGCATACGTCGTCCTCTCAAACTACACAGCGTTTAATCACTGCAACCTCTTTTACGGTATACTCGTATCTAAATACAAAACCATAGTTATACAACAACTCACACATACACATGGGGAGATTACTGCATTATGAAAACCACAGCATAAGAATATATATATATATATATATATATATATATATATATATATATATATATATAATATAATATATATATATATATATATATATATATATATATATATATATATATATATATATATATATATATATATATATATATATATATATATATATATTATATATATATATATATATATATATATATATATATATATATATATATTTATATATATATATATATATATATATATATATATATATATATATATATATATATATATATATATTTTATATATATATATATATATATATATATATATATATATATATATATATATATATATGTATATATATATATATATATATATATATATATATATATATATATATATATATATATATATATATATATATATACATATATATATACATATATATAATATATATATATATATATATATATATATATATATATATGTATATATATATATATATATATATATATATATATATATATATATATTATATATATATGTATATATATATATGTATATATATATATATATATATATATATATATATATATATATATATATATATATATATATATATATATATATATATATATATATATATATATATATATATCTATATATATATATATATATATATATATATATATATATATATATATATATATATATATATATATATGACTATTTATCACATCACCGTGATTCATATACAATCAAAGAAAGCTAAAACGTCCTTTAATATCAATTCACTCTACCTCCCTATATTAATATATTTTCATATATGTTACCGAAGGGGATTTTCTAGTTGATAATAAGTCCACTGTCCCGTGAGGTCAACCAGCGACGGACGGGAATCAGGACTACAGTAACACACTAACCAGTCGGCCACAAGAGAGGTAGGTGGGTGGATATCGTCTCCAAACGCAAAAACACCTGAGTTCACGGGTGGGTTGATGGAGATGGTATTCACTTATACCTCTCTTGTGGCCGACTGGTTAGTGTGTCACTGTAGTCCTGATTCCTCGTCCGTCGCTGGTTGACTTAGGACGGGTGGACTTATTATCAACTAGAAAATTCCCTTCGGTAACAAATATGAAAATATATTACTTCAAGTAGAGTGAATTGGATATTAAAGGACGTTTAGTACTTGATTATATATATATATATATATATATATATATATATATATATATATATATATATATATATATATATATACATACATATATATTATTATGATTAGCAAGAATTCGCTAGCAATTGCCTCCCCACCCCTTTTTGTTGTATTGTTGTTTCATTTACTGCCAGCCAGCCCGATTGATAGACCATCTGTCTATCGACTTAAAAGAATACGAGGTTTAAAAGATTAAAAGCTCCCTCCTTTTGAAGATCCTTCTTCAAGGCAAAGTGATCTCTCTGGTGGGTTTTTCTTACAGGCATATTCCCTGAGGACATCAGCTGGAAGATAATTCAAAAACCCCACATGTTGGAAGTGCCCCCAGCTCCATAGGAGGAGATAAAAGGAGAGAACACAAGGCCTCGCTCTCACACACGCGGGGTGGAAGTCAGGGAGAAGAAGGACCCAGCTACCTGCCCTTGGTAGTGTCCTTAGCTAACCACGTGGCCCTTTTCCAAGTATACGTTCTCCTCGTGCCCTTCGACGGCAAGCCACGTCGCCCACACGCCATTTACCTGCCGGATGCCCCCTCAAGAATCCCCATTCGTGCCACGCGTCGCCCTTCTTCGAGAAGTCGCCATCGCCGTGCATCTCATCCTAACATGTGGAAGAAATCGCCCTCGGAAATCGCAAGTCATCCACGGACCACATTTCTACGTTGTAAACACACCTGTCTTACGGTAATGTGCCCTGGAAACCCACCATTCAGTCACGCTTTGTCCTTGTAACATTTATTTGAATTGAGCGCCATTAATCAAAGACTCCTTGTCTAATATCCGTGCGCCTCTTGCATCGGCAGTATTAAGTCTTTATTACTCCTCAAATTCCTTTGGCACCCTCAGTGCAGCCTCGAATTCACTATTCCTTTGTCTATTTCATTACTGGCGTATAATGTGCATATCCTCATTTCAGAGGACCCTATTTCGTGGAAGCTTCTCGGACTGTGTCTGGAATCCCCCAGTTTCATTCAATCCTGTAGGAATCCCCTTCAGGATCAGAAATCTACTTGAGTTCCTCTTTCCCGTACTGATGTCATTTATGTAAATACACTCCTTTAAATTTGCCCACGTGTTTTACGTAATATTTCCCTCAGTAACAAGAGCCCTATGCTCGTATGACATTCTCCTTTGTTTTCCTCTTTTTTACGTTTTCCTGTACCCACGAAGTCAGAATCACAAGGCTAAATTACCTAAAATCGTTGCTACCTGTCTCACAGAGAATATCTCAAACTAAAACCACAGGAAAAACGTAAAAATGGCGACCTTGCCAGGATCTCGTTTTGCAGTTGCAGTTCCCCTAGTGTTGCTTTATTGCATTTGCAACTTGCCAGATCAGCTATTAGCAAAGCTAAGCTGGGTACGAGACAATTACGAACCTTTTGTGTAAAACCAGCACACAGATCCAGAAATTCCACGTAAGTAATGTGTTGATCTTAGCAAACCTTTTTACAATCGTGACTGTTCCTGGGAATTAGAAATAGGGACGCATGTATTCACTGAGAGAAAAGAACCGCCGTATTAGATTCGTTAATGCATGCCTTTCAGGATAGGTAGTTAGGAAATAACTAGTGCTAACCATCCTTGCTTTGAGGAATAGTGCGAAATTCCTCTGTGTTAAAATCCTTGCCATATTCTTGCTTCGAGGAATAGTGCGAAAGAAATTCCTCTGTGATAAATTTTACTTCGCATTTCGAATTAGCGAACTGTTATTTAGGCGCGAATAAAATTCCCACGTGGGACACGACGAAGTCAGCTTGCATTGCTGAAAATTCTCTCAGTGTAGTTAGAATTCGAGTTAGGTGTTAGGAAAGCGAAATTTAAACTCCGCTTATAGGGAAAATTACTAGGTCGTTTTACTGTTATCCTCCCAGACGACTGGGAAATTCCCCGGAATCCCAGACGGTGTATAAATATACGGGTTCATTCACACAGAATCTAAAAATACCTCCGGTGTTGGCCAGACGACCTGCACCCCCCGCCCAGGCCCGCGTGTGTAGCATTTTTTTCCCATTCATTTCCCAGCAAACATTTTTCTTTGGGTTTCCCATTAGTAATTTCTAAGTCCTAAGGGACGAATCATATTTCAAGTCCTAAGTGACTCCTAAAATTCTACGTCGCACGTGGTGAGAATTTCTCCAAATTCCAGTCCTCAGGGACTCCTAAAATTCTCATGGTGGCGAGAATTTCTCCAAATTCCAGTCCTCAGAGACTCCTAAAATTCTACGTCAAGAATTTCTCCAAATTCCAGTCCTCAGGGACTCCTAAAATTGTACGTCGCACGTGGCGAGAATTTCTCCAAATTCCAGTCCTCCGGGACTCATACTAAAATTCTACGTCGCACGTGGCGAGAATTTCTCCAAATTCCAGTCCTCCAAGACTCATACTAAAATTCTCGTCGCACATGGCGAGAATTCATCAACCAAAATTCCCAGTCCTCAGGGACTCCTAAAATTCTCGTACGCACGTGGCGAAATTCATCAACCAAAATTCCCAGTCCTCAGAGACTCCTAAAATTCTACGTCGCACGTGGCGAGAATTTCTCCAAATTCCAGTCCTCAGAGACTCCTAAAATTCTCACGTCGCGTGTGGCAGAATTTCTCCAAATTCCAGTCCTCAGAGACTCATACAAAAATTCTACGTCGCACGTGGCGAATTTCTCATTCCTGCGGGAACCCAAAATTAAGCCCTTTTGAGACATTATACAGTGTAGTTCACACATCTAAGCCCTTACGGGACTGATCATTCTAGTTCGTTAGAACAACTCCTTAACTTCACGCTACAGCCGGCCAAGTCCGAGCGTGACAAAATCCAACTACGTCTTCCGAGACACATATTAAAATTCGTTTGCCAAGAACCACCACGTCTTTCCCAGACATATCAAATTTTAACAAAAGTCTCCTCAGACTTACTAATCACCTGTCTTATTCAGACAGATCCATTCTCCTGCAGTCTGAACAATTGAGTGTTTCAGATTCCTGCAATTGAGTCTTTCCAGACAACCTGAGTCTTTTCAGACATATCATATACCCATTATTTCAAGATGGCTAATACCAGAGCCCTACAAAACAAGGATTTCAAATTCTACATGTCTGCTGGGAAGGACATGGGATTATTGGGGCCAGATCTGAGAGCATGGGTTCAAGAACGAGTGGACGATGCCAAGGCGGAGAGAGCAAGAGAACGTGAAGAGAGAGAGAATGTGAGGAGAGAGAGAGAGCAAGAATTGCCCAAGAGCAGGAGAAGGAAAAAGAACGTGAAGAGAGAGAGAGGGAACGAATTGCCCAAGAACAACGAGAGGAGAAGGAACAATTGCCCAAGAACAACGGGAGGAAAAAGAACGTGAGGAGAGAGAGAGAAGCAAGAATTGCCCAAGAGCAGGAGAAGGAAAAAGAATGTGAAGAGAGAGAGAGGGAATGAATTGCCCAAGAACAACGAGAGGAGAGGGAACGAATTGCCCAAGAACAACGGGAGGAAAAAGAACGTGAGGAGAGAGAGAGAGCAAGAATCGCCCAAGAGAAAAGAGAGGAACGAGAATGGGAAGATCGAGAGCGACAGCTCGCCCATGAGCTCCAGGTGCTAGAAGGACAGCACGCCACCCCCCAGCCCCCTGCCGCGGGAATGAGTGCCCTCAGCCAAGCTCACTCGTTCATGCCAAAATGGACAGAGTCCGAACCCAGTATGGCTTGAAAGGGCCGAATGAGTCCTGGAGTGCTGCGATCTCTCCCCGCGGAACTCTCCCTTGTTCTCACTAAATTCTTGGGCGGAAAGGCCCTCGTTGCCTACCACGCCCTTCCAGCAGACGATCGGGGAAACTGGGAAGCCGTCGCCAAGCAGTTCTGGCGTCACGAGATTACCCCCGTGGTGGAGGAGACGTTGGAGAGAGCAGCCCAGAGAAGCAGGCCAGACTTGTTCCGATTGGGCGTACCATTGAGCGGGCGTTGACAAAATGGCTCGATTCGGAAGGAGCCACTAACACCGCCGAGGTACTCGAGCAGTTTAAATTCGAGCATTTCCTGCGCTCGCCCCTCCTGCCCTCGCCACCCATATAGTGGAAAAAGCCCCAGCAACACTCACCGAGTGTTGCCGAATAGCAGATATGTGGGAAACTCACCACCCTCAAGAAGGATCCATGGGGCGGAAGATAAAATCCCCCGTCCCTCCTCGGAGGTTCAAATTCCCACAAAAATGGGAACTCGGGCAAGCCCCTAACTTGCCATTATTGCAAGAAACTGGGGCATTCCTCCGAACAGTGCGGAACAAGAAACTGGCTCCTCTCTCCCCGGAAAACCGACCCAAATAACTCGCCTGCGCCCTCCACAGGGCAGCGGAAAGATTTCAGTCAGACATTTTGCACGGCGTGCAAGGTTTATGGCCATTCTCCCGCATGGGCAAAATGCCCATGCAATAATAAATCAAATACTCCCACCGTCGCCTTTGCCGTCACAGGTCCCACATCATTAGGCCCTCCCGCCGAAGGGCCTGTATACGTGACCCCTCCACGAGGTAGCCACCCAGCGCGCCGAGTCACTGCATTCAAGGATTCGGGTGCACAAATCTCCCTCATCCGAAGGGACAGAGTTCCCTATGGAGCTATCGTCAATAGACGAAAACTCGTCACGATCGAGGGGATAAATCAATTTAAAATGATACTCCCTACGGTCCAATTGAGAGTCACAAGACCCCACCAATCCAAAATTTGCAATCTTGCAGTAGCAAGCCATCTCCCGGAGGCTATGACGTCATCCTGGGACAGGACTTTCAGTCCCCACTGAAATCACGACAATCTAGGGGTCCACATTCCCGAATCATTCCGCGGGCGCGAGTAATTCTTCCCCGCTTCTCCCTCAGACAAGACTGGCGCCCCTGGGTACCAGGAGGACATGCAGTCCCCACCAGTGCCACCTGAGTACAATGTACAGTGGCCCCCTCGATTGGTTCCCAATCCAATTCCAGTGCCCGCCCTGCCTCAGTGCCAGGGCCAGGGCTAATCAGATCTCCCTTCAGGAGATGCCAAATTCCTGCCGGCGCCACGTGCATGCCCCGAGCAGTGCCAAGCTTCGTCCGTCCTGACCAACGAGCCCAAGAAACCTCTGATAGTGCCTGACTCTGCCCTAGTGCCAGCGCCAGAGCACTACCCCGATCTCCATTCACGGAATCCAACTCAGGACCCCCTCTCTTCCCCGGCCTGGCCCCGCTACCAGCGTCGGTCAGAGAGACGGTTCCTCCCGACCACCGCGGAAGCTCACCTGCAGGTGCGGCCTCGCAACCCGTGCCTGAGCTGGTCAACGTTACCTGCGAGCCGCTCACGCCACCCCCGACCGCCTTCTCTCTGCCTCAGCCCGTTGCCGACGTAATTGCAAGTCAGGATTCTGCCATATCTCACTTGGCCGATGAACTACAAGAGCTGCGACGGATTATGGTAGAACCAGCATGGAACACTCCTGCGTCAGCTGTTGCAGCAGCAGGCCCAGGTGGTACTCCGTGCCGCCCTCCGGTCGCGGGCCCTCCGCTTCCCCGGCCGAGGACGACTGTCCCATTAAGAAAGGCTCGAGGCGAAATTACCACGGGCGTGGGAAATTCCAGGTAATTTACAAAGAGCTCTAGAGCTCCCATGGCACCTGTGCCACCATTTCATTTTTCGAAGGTCTTGGCACCCTAATCCAGAAGGGGATGTCAGGCCCTCCTCTATCTTCCTCCGTTCCTCAGGAACTGCTATCTCTTATCATCATCTCTATTAATCTTCCCTTAGATTATCACCACAAGAGGCGATTAAATACGGGATACCATTCCCCACACAATGTATAAATCATTGAGAATAACAGAGTGAGAAGTGGCACGCCCTTGCGCCCATACCTTGGCACCGGGCATGCGTGTCAGCCCCTCCTGAAGGAGTCGCGCCCTTCGGGTGCACTTTTCTCGCCCTGGGACTGAAGTGATAGTCCGGGCCGTAATTTATAGGCGAAGGACAATAAATTCCCGCCTAACACCATAAAACCCTCACTCCTTTTACCTTAGCTCTTCTGCCAATATCATTTACTTTCTTTTAGTAATTTATTTATCTTTATTTTAATGAATCGCGAGTCATAGACTCTTGCCCTTGTGATTTAAATGCCCCTTTCGTAAGCTCTGAGAGACGTGTCCCGCCTTTCATATGCGGTCACGTTTTCATTCGTAACATCTTGGTAATTTTCCTTTTGTTATTATTATCCCTTTTCCCCCTTCCATTCCTTCCAAGATCTCTGTTTGTCCTAGACCCCACATCTTTTGTCTGCTCGCCCCGTCATAACATTGAGTACTCCGTGTGGGCCGTGGACGCATAAAATTAGCGTAGTTTAAGGTTAGCGAATTAACGCTCGCGAATACTCTCGCCCGCATACAACTGTCAAAATCCCTGTGTGAGGATCAGCCGTCAGCTAGCATTGGACTATTAGCTAAGCAATTACCAATGCGAATTTGTTTAGTCATTACAATACCGTGTAAAAGGGGATGTCTTTTACAAAAAATAAACGCTGTTTTTCATTT
Source organism: Macrobrachium rosenbergii (assembly GCF_040412425.1). NCBI lineage: Eukaryota > Metazoa > Arthropoda > Malacostraca > Decapoda > Palaemonidae > Macrobrachium > Macrobrachium rosenbergii. Next base: position 5,310,849 of record NW_027100725.1, read on the forward strand.
ACACAGCCTCCTCAAGGCAGATTGTACTAACCGCATGCATTTTATCTAAAATTAAGTAACCGTGTATTTTAATTCTTGAACAATAACCTTTCTTTTCATTTGTTGGCCATAGCCTCATATACGTGGTCTTATAATCTTAATTAATTCACAATTGTTCGAGTCACTTTATAAAGTACCAGTGGGTAACCAAATCTAAAGTAATTACTCTTTTGCAAGTGTTTAAATCACTTTGCGTCCTGTTAAAGAAACTTGTCCCAATGTGTTATTAAAAGTAGTGTCACCGCTTCATAAAACCCTTAATAGTAAAGTTCATTGCAAGGCAGAATGTAGAGTAACGTAAAGCATTTGCCGCTCATTCTTGAATATCGATGTACACACCCGAAGGAGGTATGTACATCATCTTGTATGGGGAGGTATTATGATTAGCAAGAATTCGCTAGCAATTGCCTCCCCACCCCCTTTTTGTTGTATTGTTGTTTCATTTACTGCCAGCCGCCCGATCGATAGACCAACTGTCTATCGACTTAGCACGGTCAGAATACAAGGGTTTAAAAGATTAAAAGCCACTCCTTTTCGAAGATCCTTCTTCAAGGCAAAGTGATCTCTCTGGTGGGTTTTTCTTACAGGCATATTCCCCTGAGGACATCAGCTGGAAGATGATTAAAAAAACCCCACATGTTGGAAGTGCCCCCAGCTCCATAGGAGGAGATAAAAGGAGAGAACACAAGGCCTCGCTCTCACACACGTGGGGTGGAAGTCAGGGAGAAGAAGGACCCAGCTACCTGCCCTTGGTAGTGTCCTCAGCTAACCACGTGGCCCTTTTCCAAGTATACATTCTCCTCGTGCCCTTCGACGGCAAGCCACGTGCGCTTTTTACCATTTACCTGCCGGATGCCCCCTCAAGAATCGCCCGGCCCTTCGTGAAATTCCCACGCGTCGCCCTTCTTCGAAAAGTCCCCATCGCCGTGCCCTTGCATCCTAACACGTGGAAGAAATCGCCCTCGGAAATCGCAAGTCATCCACGGACCACATTTCTACATTGGAAACACACCTGTCTTATGGTAATGTGCTATGGAAACCCACCATTCAGTCACGCTTTGTACTTGTAACATTTATTTGAATTGAGCGCCATTAATCAAAGACTCCCTTGTCTAATGTCCGTGCGCCTCTTGCATCGGCAGTATTAAGTCTTTATTACTCCCTCAAATTCCTTTGGCACCCTCAGTGCAGCCTCGAATTCATTATTCCTTTGTCTATTTCATTACTGGCGTATAATGTGCATATCTCTCATTTCAGAGGGACCCTATTTCGTGGAAGCTTCTCGGACTGTGTCTGGAATCCCCCAGTTTCATTCAATCCCGTAGGAATCCCCTTCAGGATCAGAAATCTACTTGACTTCCTCTTTCCCCGTACTGATGTCATTTATGTAAATACACTCCTTTAAATTTGCCCACGTGTTTTACATAATATTTCCTTCAGTAACAAGAGCCCTATGCTCGTATGAAATTCTCCTTTGTTTTCCTCTTTTTTACGTTTTCCTGTACCCACGAAGTCAGAATCACAAGGCTAAATTACCTTAAATCGTTGCTACCTGTCTCACGGAGAATATCTCAAACTAAAACCACAGGAAAACGTATATATATATATATATATATATATATATATATATATATATATATATATATATATATATATATATATATATATATAATAGTGGTAATCTCCTTACAATGTAGTATGCAAAGAGTTTATATAAGATATTTTTATACAATATTTCCTCATTGATTTACTGAAAAAAAACTGTGAATTTGTCTCTGGCTGCCTGTTCTTCAACTATTTTAGGTTATAGTACTACAGAGAGAAAAAGAGAGATTTGTCTTGTGTATTTCGTAAGGGAGGCTGTACTGTACGTTTAGGCAGAGTCGGATTTATGCAGGATTACGGTAAAGCTTCAGTAATATAATTGAATATTCTTGTTTCATAATTTGTAATATATGTTTGACTTTTTCCATAGTTGATAAAATCTAATTTGGTAAGTATTAAGGAATTACATCGTGTTGCGTTACTATTATATAAAAAAAACCCATAGGTGATAAAAACAAAGAAAAATAAAATAATAAAATAAACAATTAGTTACTGTGCAGCATCAACCAATTTATTTTATATCTTGCAAAAAATGCGATATTTGTATATGTTTTTCCTGAAAACTATGAATGATATCATAAATTCATGACGCATGTGAGCACTTGCAAAGTTCAACACTTAGAGGTACAAGATCGGCTACATTTGTTCTCGTGCTACTCCAAAATTGGAGTTTGGCAACTCATGTAGGCTCAACTCCCGTATAATTCAGCGTCGCCAACACTGGCTACGAATCCTTTGATTTCACCTGGAATTATACCTCCTTCATATATATAGCTTCGTTATTTAGAAACCACTGTTCCAACAGCATTTATTTAATACCCACGTAATAACATTGAAATTTACCTGGCGATATATGCCTATATGCAAAAAGCAATGCATTCAGAAAAGATTTACACTAGATGATTTTTTTTTTCATTTCAGTTAAGTAAAATAAACAGACAAACACAATTGTGTTTTTCTTTCCTCGCATTACTAACATAATAAATGACAGTAACAGATATCCTTTCATATCTACTTTCATATATATAGTAGAGCATGTATTTAGATTTGAAATGGTATACATTTGATAGCAATTATCCCTTTTTCATGGCTGTGACACGCGTTTAAGAAATACTTTCCATGCACCTAGACTTCTCACTGCTCCATTTCCTCCAAGTGACCGAGAGCTTCAGACGACTACAAGGGAACAGCCACAAAGAACGCAAAGTGTTCAAGTCACCATAGACTACTGCTGCCCTTCAACACCACGAATGGGACGAAGAAGAAGAATACTCATCCCTCTGTTGACATAGCACATTGAAATCCAGACACCGTCCTGTTCAGTGAAAGCTTTGGGATATTATAAACTGAAGACTAGTCCGTGGGACGAGAGCAGAAATATCATAATGGCAGAAAATTTTCACATGAACGTGGGACGCATAGCCTACTCATCGCTATAAACTACTTATTCATGTCAGTTCACCTAACAAACATACACTCAGACAAACATACATACACACACAGACAAACGTACACACACACACACACACACACACATATATATATATATGTATATATATATATATATATATATATATATATATATATATATATATATATATATATATTATAGGTAGCAAGCAGAGTGGGCGTTGTGGCCTCAGAATGCCGCCATGCACTGCCCCAAAGTCATTTGGTGCTGGAAGGGAAAAAGAGTAACTCAGAGCATTTCTCTCTTTAGGCCAAAGCGCCGTTCAGAGGAGGGAGGTCGTCAGGCACGGCGAAACTATTAAACCATACATGAAATGAAGCCGAAGGCCAAGCGCTGTAACCTATGAGGTCATTCAGCGCATGTAACACACGGGTAACTCGGCAATTTACTGCCAATACCTTCGGTCAAACCAGCAGGTGGGAGACGAAAGTTATGGGCGACATTAAAACGCTGGGCGTGCATACATATTTTCCACTTCTTTTGGATATAGCGACTATAGACATGTATTTACTGGATTCGATTGACTTGAGGCTTAGGCTCGAATTAGCAAATAATAACTGGGTTATGGGCGCCCACACAGATGGACATTTAAATGTGATAAATATAGAAAAGGTTAAATTATGGATCGATAGAGTTACCCACATTATAACGCAATGTCGGCTTTAAATGAGGCGATAGCAGTTAATCCTATACAATATATATTTGATAAGACTTTATACAAGACATGCGTTATTGGGCAAAATGAAAATTCGATTTTAATTGATCAACCTTTTAACAGTTGTATACCTGAAAAAATCACATTGGCCATGATTGATATGGAAACATTTTCAGGTGATTACGCAGCCAATAGCCTATATTTTCAATCTTTCGATTTAAATAATATACATATTACCGTTAATGGGAATACTGTATATAATATTCAATGCAGTTTCCTAATACCATCATGCAATTATATCACGAGACGCAGAAAAGTATAGGGGTGGCGGTGATAATCTGATCACTTATGATAGTTTTAAAAATGGTAGAGCTATTTACTGCTTTAATTTTGTGGTGGAAGATGTTGAAGATTCCATGCCAGTGGAAATTTCGGCAAACCTGCGAATATCGATCAGGCTGGGTACGGCTACACCTAACCCTTGCATTATTTTACTTTTCGGGGATACCAAGGGTATTTTAACGGTGGATGCGGATAGAGTTATTCAGTGTGATGTTAGGGGTTAAATAGAATGGATACAAAAGAAATTGAAATAAGTTTAAAAGGTTCACTCGGTGACCGGGTTAAATATTTAGGTGTGTTCGCTTCGGATGAAGTAGGATTATTGACATTGCCAGAAAATAGAATCAAACCTTTAGTTTTTATATCTAATACATTATCTTCGTCTACTGATATTAATATTGTCGGTCATTGGGTATGTTTTTACGTGGAAAAATCACCTAGAAATATAATCTTCTTTTTGATAGTTACAGTATAAATCCTAAAGTTTATTCGAATGACTTCTCTAAATTTATATATGCACATCCCAAATATAGCCTCTATCGACTAATAAAACAAACACAACCCGATAAATCGTACAAATGCGGTCTTTACGTTAGTTTTTTTTCATTGCGTGAGTCACTGAGGTGTGAAAACAGTATTATCCTTAATACAAAATGTATTCTCATTCACTCGTTTGAGAGGCAATGATAAATGGATAACGGGATATTATTTTAAATATTTGAAAAAGTTTAAATGTTCACATTGGAGGTCGGGGGTCAAACGTGCTATTACATACAAGGAATGTCTCCGCATCTTAAACAACTAAGGTAAATGCATATTTTTCTTTGATTTTTATATTACCCCATTTACATTCTATTAAGGATATATTCTATATATGTATCATACACCGTGAATCACATAACTATTTTTTACTTATTTCAGGATGAGCTGTGAGAATCATTCACCCGTGAACGTCGGTGATAAAATGCTAAGACGTCTTTGTCATTTCCTTTTAAACGCTTTTCGGAATATTCGCCTTATCATAAGGATACACGTGGACGTTATATTGGGATGTGTGCTGAGACAGTCTGACGGTGATTAGTGTATTGAATTTGTACACTGTCTTTTATGTGGTCAATAAATCCTATGAATAATCATATACGTGTTTTTTTACTATGCCCACAATCCATTTGAAATCAAAAACAGGAAAACGGAGAAAAAGAGTGCGTGTTTCTATGGAATCAAGAACTGTTATTAAATAAATATATAACACATCAGTTTTACATACCTTCACCGGGTTGCTCGTTTCCTTCAGTAGTGGGTGGTGGCGGAGTTGGTGGGGTTGGTTGCACTGCTGTGGGCTGTCAGCGGGGTTGTTGCATCTCCTGCTACTTCTTCTTCTGCTCCTGCTTCATGGTCATGACCTGTTTTCACCTTCCTAATAAATGTGTTGGGGCTCCAGCACCATAGTAGTAATGGTGTCTGACCTGAGTGGCTACTTCGTCAGCTGACAGTTTGCTACTGGAGTTATTTCCCATATCTGAAAGAGAGAAATAATGACTGTTTTATATATTCTGTTTCTTTCAACGGGTACATTATTTCATATGAATATCTATTCCGTATACAGATGAATCTTATTGCTGTTTTTAATATTTACTATATGTTCGAGTAAATGGAAAGTGTTTTATATGCTACTTACTGAATAGTGACGTGACGTTCCGGTCAAGAGAAATACTTGATGCTTCACGTTTCACTCTGGTCATAGAGAAAGGATCTTGGGGATGCACTTACTCTTATAAACTTTGGGCATGGAATAACGTCAATTTCCCTTGTCGGCTGTATTTATGGTGTTCAGTCAGAAAGTAATAATCAGGTGTGACATACGGTGTTTTGTTGAAGTATTGTATTCCAAAGATGTAGATCACACCGATCTGTGTGGATGACCTTTGGCGTGAGGGAATGATAAGACTTGTTTATTCGTGTGTGTGAATCATGGCTGGGAGGAGAGAGACTTGATGCTTCGTCACAACTGGTTTGTAATCGGTGATTGTGATAAAGGCAGGGAGCTCGGGTAGCTCATTATCTCTTGAAGGATTGCCACATCAAGACGTGGACTCTCGCCATGGCTTCATCAACCTCCTCGTGCAAGTTAGTTTTCGGAACTTGTCCGAAAATAAGTTCAGGAAGCGGAACACGTGTTTAGTAGTGGCCACTAATTGTGTCACATGCAGGAATTATGGTGTGGTGGCAGACGTCATTCGTGCTTATCCGTATGCCGAGTTGGCAGGTTTTCGATATTCTCGCACTGGTGCATCATATGCATGTCCTCGTGATAGGGGTATTGAAGGTTCCGCCATTGTGAAAAGACCTGAAAATATCACATCTTGGGAATGCAACGATGAAGTTGATCTCCCTACCATAGCTACCTTATTAACACAATACGGTATCGGCGCCCCCATTGAAGAGAACGAATACGCACAAAAAGAGCATGGCTTATTCCAAAGATGAAGATCATGCCGATCGTTTAGGCAGAGATAGTAAGCAGATGAGATTCAACCACTTTTTTCTTTGGTCAAGAAATTGAAGGAAGAATTATCTAAATCATCGTATGACTATGTCAAGTATGTTATCTTTCCCGCTGGCATCGGTCAAAGCGGGCGTGTTAATACGACTTGGTTGAATCAATATTTACCTGTGTTAGCTACATTCAGTGATGAAATGAGCAAAATTGGTAAAATATGTTGCGTGGCTATAATGAAAAAGAATTTATCCCTGTTGGAGGAAAGGTGCGTGGAAGATTTATATATGAAAAACTTGTTAGCTAAATTTAAAAGCTTTGAGGTGTTAGATGAAACGTCGTCTTTGATAAACGGTCAGGAAAATGCTGGAGTAGATGTATGTGGCATATACTGAGGCTGTGATGTGAAGGAACAGGTTAGAAAATATTTAGTAGCCGTGTGTTTCGTTGAAGTATTGTTTTTGGAAAAGCGAATGCGTATATTATCGCGTTCGTGTTTGTATATACAGTTTTTTTCTAATGTATGTATTTGTATGGAATATTAATTCATTCCCTGTATTTAGCATTGGTTACAAATATAAAATAACAATTCCGTCTGTCATTTGATTTTTCATTTAACCTCTTTCAAACTCGGTATTAATAAATAAACAAAATTGAAATTCCGTCTGTCATTTGATTTTTCATTTAACCTCTTTCAAACTCGGTATTAATAAATAAACAAAATTAAAGTGTGTGCCTTTAAACTTGTGTAGTTTATGGAGATTATGACTCAAATTCTATGATAGATAAAATTTCACGTGAGGGTGAAGTCAGCTTGGCAAATATGGCGATAAGGTCAGGTTTCATCCGTGTGTCGGTTATTGGGGAGATATCAAATTGATAAATATATGTCTCACATGAGGTTGAAGTCAGTCATAAATATCCTTTTATCATGATACTCCGAATATCTAAGCAAAATGTGTGTGTATATATATATATATATATATATATATATATATATATATATAGAGAGAGATATATTGATAGAGGCTATATATATATATGTGCATATATATAATTTATATATTTATATAACAAAAATGTAACGGCTGAGAGAGAGAGAGAGAGAGAGAGAGAGAAGTTGATAGAGGCTATATTCATGCGATGTGCATATATCAATTTAGAGATTTTATATGAGGAGGAGGAGGAGGTAAACGTCCCGGTTTTATTGAAAACAATTAAAGGGGACATGAGTCGCAAAAAGCAGTGAACTGAGTCTATTTGGGGTTGGGGTGGGGTGGTTTTATTCCCGTAGAGAGTTACGTGACGTCACGGGGGCATAAGCGTGGAGTCGATTTGGGGTGGGGGTTCAAATGAAGGGTTTCCGTCAGTTACGTGACGTCACAGGGGTTAGGAATGGAGTCAATTTGGGGTCGGGGGTTGGAAGGATGGTTTTATTCCCGTTGAGAGTTACGTGACGTCATGGGGGTAGGAAAGGTGGAGTCAATTTGGGGTAGGGGTTGGAAGGATGGTTTTATTCCCGTAGAGTTACGTGACGTCACAGGAGGTAGAAAAGTGGTGGAATCAATTTGGGGTCAGGGGTTGAATTGGTGATTTTATTCCCGTAGAGTTACGTGGCGTCACGTGGGGTGCGGCAAAGTGGAGCCAGGTTGGGGTCGGGGGGTTGAAATGTTGGTTTTATTCCCGTAGAGTTACAGGTGGCCACGCCCCCAAAAAGTGGAGTCAATTTGGGGTCAGGTGTTGAATTGGTGGTTTTATTCCGTAGAGTTACATGACGTCACGGGGGGTGCATAAAGTGGAGCCAGGTTGGGGTCGGGGTTGAAATGTTGGTTTTATTCCCGTCAGAGTTATATCAAGTTCACACATTCAATGATCAAGGCACGCATCAGCGTTGCAATTGGCGGGTTTTATGAAACTTGCACATACGCGAAAATAGGCCCAATTTAAACTGGATACGTGTCACGGGACGATGATGCGTGATGCATGCGTATTATAGTGCGCCGCAAATGTAAGCACATATATGGGTGGCATGGACGCTGACGCTGGCGAGCGATATGCATGACGCAGGCAGAAGTAGTACGTGGCAGAGCACGTAACACCAACGTGATTGATACCGATAAAGGACGTTCTGCGTAACTGAGTTACGCAAACGCCACGTTAAATTATGGATCGATAGGGGTTAAACCCCAGCTATATAAAGGCCGGCAGCTGCACATGTGAGCTAGTCAATTAATCGTAATACCACAGCGACAAGACATACTACCAACGTTATTGAAGCAACATGGACAACATAGCTGAAATGCGTCAACTCATAGCTATAACACGTTGTATAGACCAGAATTGTTGCACTTGTCATTGAGTATGTGCACGCATTTTCATGTTATTGCTGGAGCTTGCAATGATTATTTTCAAAGCACTTAGGGCAGAAAAAATATACATAAGGAGGGTTAATGGCCGTACCTGCAGAAAAGGATGGAGCAAGGTCATTATGACAACCTGATGGCGGAGTTGTCAAAAGTTAGAAGCCCCAGAGCTGTACAGAAATTTTACCCGGATTGACAAGGACCTCTTCAATGAAATTGTTGAACGGGTCACACCCCACATTCAGAAGAAAGTGACATTCTGGAGGAAACCCATTGAGCCAGGCCTAAATGTTGCTATCACCCTGCGCTATCCTCGGCTGGGGTGATTCCTACAAGAGTCTGCAATTTTCGTTCCGGGATAGCCCACAACACCATTAGTCTCATCGGATAGAGACCTGCAGCAGGCCATTGTTGCTGCCTTAAAATGAGAATGCATGCCACAAACACCTGAAATAAGTGGCAGGAGGTTGCACGGGGTTTTGAGGAACGGTGGAACTTCCCGGATGTAATTGGAGCTATAGATGGGAAGCAAACCTTTAGCTTTTATATCCCAATACATTATCTTCGTCTACTTCAACTACAAAAGTTCTACTCATGGGTATTACTTGCAGTTGCTGATGCTTCATATAAGTTCCTGTAGTTACGTCGACGTGGGAGCCATTGGGTCAGAGTCAGACGGTGGTGTAAATTTGCCCAGACCCGACTGGCAGAAATGCTGTTGCAAGAGGAAGCAAATCTTCCCAACCGGATGCCCTGCCAGGTCAACCTAATGGATCTCCTGTGCCCTACTTCCTAGTTGGCGATGATGCCTTCCCCAAAGGAATTACCTTCACTGAAGCCCTACCCCAAAAAAGGACTTAGCAAGGAGGAACGGATTTACAACTACAGGTTAAATAGGGCACATTGGACGGTGGAGAACGCCAAACGTGCTGGATTCTGGCAAACAGATTCCAGTATTCCACACTGCAAATGCTTGAAGCCTGACCATATAGAGCCATTAGTGATGTCCGCATGTGTTCTGCACAATATGATCATAAGAAGAAATGCACGAAGACAAGAAGGAGATCAGGAGCACCCTGTCACACATGCTGTCATCCCTGGTAGCTGGAGGAGTGACCCGTCCTTAGGAGCAGCCCTTCCAACCGTGACCGGCAACACTGCAACGAGGGATGCAAAGGAACAGCGTAACTTGCTGAAGGAATACTTTTCATCGGCTGAAGGCTCCGTGCACTGGCAGGAGAACATGATTTAGTTACTCTCATGCATACCTGATTGTTGTAATTACTTAAATGTCTGTTCCTGCATATATTTTGGACTTATTTAAAATTCAATAATGTATCAATTCAGGATTATTTTGCCCTGTGCATTTGTGTACTTTTTGTTTGTTTTAGTTGATTTAATAAAAGATATTGCTCAAATCTATGATATATTACTCTCATCAATACTTGGTAATTGGGAAGAGGATAGAGCGGGACATGACTTTGCAAATTTATGTTTAATCAATATGAAACAAACATACATATAAATAAAAGAAAGAAGATGTAGTTATTTTGCCCTTTTAAATAATTTCTTAACATGGAATCTATTCTGATATGATAATTCTATCATTTTTGAAAGTACCTTCTTTAACATTGTTTCTATTCTGTTCCTGTATTTATTTTGGACTTATTTAATAATCAATAATGTATCAATTCAGGATTATTTTGCCCTGTGCATTTGTGTACTTCCGTTTATTTTAGTTGATTTAATAAAATTTATATTGTTCAAATCCATGATATATTACTCTCATCAATACTTGGTAAATGGGAAGAGGATAGAGTGGGCCATGACATTGCAAATGTATGTTTAATAAATATGAAACAAACATATATATAAATAAAAGAAAGAAGATGTAGTTATTTTGCCCTTTTTAATAATTTCTTAACATGGAATCTATTCTGATATGATAATTCTATCATTTTTGAAAGTACCTTCTCTTAACATTGTTTTTATTCTGAGGTGATAATTCTGTTCTTGAAAGTACCTGCTCTTAGCATTTACATTGTTGATATTCTGATATGAAAATTCTATCTTTTTGAAACTACCTTCTCCCCCCCATATTTGTGACATTTTATATGACTTGCTAATATTTTGCCTGTTGTCATTTTGCTTCTGTGCACATATGTTACATAAAGTATTTTGAACTTTTTTCAAAGTCAATAATGAAATGTTAGTGTATTCGGGTTCATTTTGCCTTCTTTATTTGTGTACTTGCATTATAGCTACTTCATTGAATACATGATATTTGAGCAGAGGATAGAGCTAGACATGATATTGCAAAATATATTTATTTAATATAAAACAGAAACATACACATACTTAAAAGCAAAAAGGAAAACAACAGTATATACATTAACTCTGTAAATTATTAAGGAATGTCGTGTCAGCGACAGGTTGCTGAGATCTTTTGGTGTGGATGTCACCAACTGTGCTTGCAGGAGCGCCAGCTGCTGTGCAGTGAGTGCCCGCTGCTGCTGCGATGCCGACAGGCTGGCAGGAACTGCAGGTGCCTGACACTCTGCTGTCACTGCCATGGTGTGGGTCATCATGGCCCTCGACGGCACCGTGGAGCCCTCTTTGGTGGCACGGATGTACCTTTGAATGGCACCAAGCACCTCCATTTTCAGGTGCAGGCCCAGCTGTTCTGACACCTGAAAAAGCACTCATCCTCGACCTCTTGAAAGAACTTCCTCCAGTAGAGGACGCGGGGTTACGAGGAGATGGGTCGACAGTCGTCAGCATATCGTCTCGGAGGGCCTCTGCCCTCATGAAGGCGACGTCGAACAGCTCGGAAACTTGGTGTTTCCGAGCCTTGGTTGTTGCTCGATCAACCGGAGAGGCGTGGGCGTCGGTGTCGGACCAGAAGAAACATGAGCAGGCAGGTCCAGAACTTGGGCAGGGAGGGCGGCAGCAGGGAGGGTGGCAGCAGCACAGGCAGCCTGTAAAAAGAGGAGCGACATATATGAGAACATGGTATAAAATGTACATTGAATGCATGGAAACTATGTAATAACATTATATTCAGTAATAATTATGCATGGAAACACATTAAAACAAACATACCATGGGAAGTCCTAACACCTTTGGCTTCCTTTGACGCACAATGTGTGGCTTCAGGAAGTGGAAAATGTTGAGTATCCATTTCTCCCGGTCCGTCAGCCGTCTGCCCGCCCCTTGGCCACACTTCTCCGCTGTAAGCCGCCCAAAACGACTCTGAGGGACGTAAACCACGTCCTCAGTTCATGGCCACTCACGGGAGGAACAAGTGACTGGCCCTTCTCTTCGAAGGCCCTCCACACCTTGGCCTTATCCTTGTAGGCTGTGAGGCCCTTGTTATATATGAACTCGGCCTGAGGTCTCCAGCCACTCGCCAACTAGCCTCTCATTTTCCTCCGAGAGGATCACTGACGGGTTCTTCTTGCGGCCTCCTGTAGGGACATCTCCATCAGGAGTGCTATTTGGGGTCGGGGTCGGCATCCCCTCGTGGGCGTTGATGTCGTCGGTGGTGGCATAAGCGGGAGTCGCTCTCGTAGGCGAAATGGGCAAGGTCCTCTTCCTCCTCCTCTGGGTCGCTCTCCGTCACGAGCTTTGGTCGGCCTTGAGCTGCAGCACAACAGCATTGCTGCCTGAAGGGGGACCATCAGCTGGAGGAGGCTTTGTGTCAGGGTTGGCAACTCCAGCTTTTAGGGCTCCTGGAGTTCTCAGGGCCCTTTCCTGGTCCTCTTCAGCATGGGTCCTTTGGGCATCTTGGCTGCTGCAGTGGTTTTATTCCCGAAGACGGAGGCGCTGAGGGAGATAGCAACAGGATGCTGGCCGGTTGAAGCGGACCTGGAATGCGCGCCGCCTGCCCCTTTTATCCCAGGTCAGAAAAGTTGCCACATCTCACAATTTGAGGTTGCGGGTGTTGCAGCGTTGGTTTTATTCCCACTCCATTCTGACAGCCACGCGGTGCCCTGGGGCCAGGTTGCGTGGGGGTTGAAATGTTGGTTTTAATGGCGTGGCAGCTACGCGTGTCAGCCCCCAAAAAGCGCCACGCTTTGAGGTCGGGCCACGCTACCTGACAGTTGACCTGGCCACCCCGCAGGGTTTCGAGCAGGCCGAAGTTCCAGGTTGCCCCGGCGTTGAAATGGTGGTTTTATTCCGTAACGGTCGCGCCGGTGCTGCCCCAAACACAGTACTTACGGTCATTTACGTTGTGTTTGAATTGTTGTTTTATTCCCGTGAGAGTTACTCTGGCTCCGCCCGTTCGTGGCCGCCAGGTTGGGGATGCGTGTCTTGAAATGTTGGTTTTATTCGTAGCATTACAGGTGGCCACGCCCCAAAAAGTGGAGTCAATTTGGGGTCAGGTGTTGAATTGGTGGTTTTATTCCCGTAGAGTTACGTGACGTCACGGAGGGTGCGGCAAAGTGGAGCCAGGTTGGGGTCGGGGGTTGAAATGTTGGTTTTATTCCCGTAGAGTTACAGGTGGCCACGCCCCCAAAAAGTGGAGTCAATTTGGGGTCAGGGGTTGAATTGGTGGTTTTATTCCCGTAGAGTTGCGTGACGTCATGGGGGTTGCAGAAAAGTGGTTTCATTCCCGTAGAGTTACAGGTGGCCACGCACCCACTCCCCTTTCCGACCTCATGTACGTACATGAGCTTAAAAGACAAGTGGAGTCTGGGGTGGCAACACCCCCTTTTGCACCTCATGTACATATATTAGTTCATGTACGTACATGAGCTTATAAGACATGTGGAGTCCATTTGGGGTCAGGGGTGGCCACGCCCCCTAATATGAGCTCATGTACGTGCATGAGCTTATAATACAACTGAGTCGATTTGGGGTCAGGGGTGGCCACGCCCCAGAATAGTGGCGTCTATTTGGGGTCTGGGGAGGCCACACCCGCTTTTTAGGCCTCATGTACATATATGAGCTTATCATAAGGGGGAGGGGTAGCCACGCCCCCTTTGGCGGTTTAGGGGCGTTGCCCCCCCTTTTTAGGCCTCACGTGCGTACATGAGCTTATCAGGAGGGGGAGGGGAGGTTGCCATGCCTCCTTCCAGGTTGCCACGCCACCTTCAAAGGGGTTAGAAAAGTGGAGTCTATATGGGGTTTTTTCCTCTACTAACAGAGTCTAGACGACAGTTTTGGAGCTTCAGTGGAGACTCTGGTTGACGACCACTCTCCGATGTTTGTTTATCACTAGACTACTGTATCGAGTGGATTTATTATCTTAAAAGTACGTGTCTACGAGAATGTCTCATACAAACCCATTCAATGAGCAGGACAAGTCCAATGTAGGGGTGAAGCCTTTGGACTATTGAAATTAGTAATTCATCACGATTACTGAGAGCTGGAAGAACACACAATCGTCACCATAAATGCCTTCTCTCTCTCTCTCTCTCTCTCTTTAAAGTTTAAACGGATTGGCCTAACCGAAAGGTAGCATGGTTCCGCCCACATCACACCACTCCTCCCACATGACTCAAAAAGGAACAAGATTGGTCAAGAAATCCCTATGATGCGATTCAGGGAACCATTACTGTCACCCGTCCTCTCTCTCTCTCTCTCTCTCTCTCTCTCTCTCTCTCTCAAGCCAGCCAAATCTCTTCCTCATTTCCCTTTGCAACCAAATCGAGCATCACAAATACAATCATTGAAGTTCAGGGCAATCATTTAAAACTGGAAAGCACCCTTGCGTGAATGAAATCTGCTTATCAGAACATAATATATCTCCTCTTAACTCGTGAAATGCAGTCATATGAATTCTTTACCCATCTACTCACTACCTCTTGGCGAATATTCACCTCTTTTCAGCTTTGGTATGTTTACATAAAATGAACGGAACAAGTCCAAGCACTTGCTTCAACAGACCTGTGGCGTTTTAGTCTAATACTGTATTATGTATTTACCAGCCGTCCTATCCCGTGAATTCCACCCCTATATGCTCTGCTGCGATTAAAATAATACCTGTATTGTAACTCGACTCACAACCGTCATAAAACCGAGTAATTCCTTCTGGGGACAGAACTAAAACCAAGACATATGCAAGAGCCTGCACTGAATGTCTTGTCTACATCTGCATGTCCAGTTTCAAGGCATTCATCATTTCCTGAAGTAAACTTCCACTCTCAGCCTACTCAAAGTAATAAGATTGTTCTTTCCAGCTCATAACTTAAGATCTGGTATTCTGAATGCATGCCACTTCTGCTAACACCCTGCTGGCTCTGTCCGTCATTACTGCTTCTTGTCCTCCGAGTGTTGTGATAGTGTCCATTAGGCCATCATTACGGAGTATGCCTCAAGATTCTTCGAATGTCTACATGCACAAGTATGTGACAAATGAAGGCTTAGGTCCATTATCTGTCATCATATCGCCTTCCTTCGGTGGCATGATGACAGATGAGGAAGCCCACAGGTAACCACAGATAAAGCTCACACAACACACACCACTCTGCAGTTACCGGCAGTCACTGTAAATATATCAGAGGTACAGTTCCTCATCAGTAAACAAAACCAAGATTAGCAGGATCAACATTCTATAATTTTTTGATGGCTCCTAAAACTGGCGTCACACAGCATTCTATAAGGAACTGAAGGAATAACAATGTATTAATCAACTAGGCTGCTTTTAAGAATTATCTGAGACCCAGTCATTAACTTACATCAACATTCTGAGAACTTCTTTTGCGACGTCATGAGAAGAAATAAATGACCTCAACGTATTCAAATAATGATGAACGCTTTCAATGTGGTTTTGTGAACAATGAGCCTATTATTCTTCTGACCCGTGAGCTTTCGAAAAGATAGGCCTCATATTTTCACTATTAGGAATGTACCATAAAGTTTACAGTCTTTTGTATGGATGGGCACACACGCTTTTAGAGCTTTGACTCGTGTAGTGGAGCCTCAAAATGATTGGAAAGTCTGGCTAACTATGCGTCAAAGATTACTGAAACCCTGTCTTAACACGTCCTTTACAACAAACGCAAAAAATCTATTGAATGACAGGTCTTAAAAAGGCCTTCTAAGCTGTCGAGATTTGTTAAAATTCCTGCTGGATTCTGTTGTTAAGTGCAACACGATTAACTAAACGATTTTGAGTGAGGCACTGAAATCCGCTCATCTACAACGCTGGCTCCTGCATCCCTTCAAGACATCCTGGAGAGAGAGAGAGAGAGAGAGAGAGAGAGAGAGAGGTATTTTCCAGTTTTGAAGCAGATTGTAAAATAGGAACACCTTTCTGCAGACTGCAGTGGTCTGATCACCTTACCTGACTTGCACGTGACCAAGATTAAGAAAATAACACTTTCTGATATAAATTCTATAATCAACGCGTTCCCCGCCCCCACCAGTAGGCTTAAACACAGTACCACCAGATTTATAGTTATCACAGTGTGATATAAGGATACTTGAAACGGTAGTTTCCATATATATTATCAACGCCTGCAACTGAACTTACTTTGTACCCATCCAAAGGGAAATTCTACAATATTTTTCCTGATAAAGCCTTAACTGCAATAATAATCGCAAAATATACCTCCGCGCTCATTACCAAAAACTATATGAAAACCAGACACCAGACACGTTGTTGTCATTCTGAACTGCCAAGAAATATGGCGAGCCTTCCTCATTATCAGTGACTAAGGGACTCCAAATCCTCACAGCAGAAAAAGACACGAGATTCGGTCTAAGATTCAGTCACATCGTCCCAGACGGAGGGAGGACGACTTACTCCTTTTAAAAACCTTCGATGGCTGAAGCCTCAATGCAAGGGATTCTTCACCACTGGTTTCAACGAATACCTCTCATTACCTGGACACAGCCACACTTGCAGTTCGGTTTCAGATTCCACTTCTCTTTAAGTCACAGAATGTTCCTTTAAAGTCATGATTTCAATACGATCAAATTCTAACTGAATATCAAAAGTACGAAGTCACAGAGGAAACAGCAGTTTTAGAGCCAATCGTCAAATTGCAAAGCTTAATTATGCAAAATGACATGGTCGCTACTACAAACTAAACTTGCTCGTCACCTCAGATGAACAAAAATGCGGTATTTCTAAGTAATAGATACACGGCGGGTATTTAGCGAGAAATGGCAGTTTCTTATAGTATTTTGGTTGCTTATTTACAATTTAACGTTATTTTTGGGGGGTCGGCTGTAATTAACCTGTAATTAACCCCGAAGTCCATCCAACAAGGGCTTTTCCATACGCGATCTTCACAGGACAGAGCACTGGTATATATGTCTGTTTCGAACGGTTCATATCCCGTAAGGCAAGTGCAATACCTTGGAAAGTGGTTTTTTCTACACTTTTTGGGCTTCTGACACTGGCGGTGCATTTGTTTGTTGTCGGCCAAATGGAATGTCCCTTCGCGTGTTTAGTACCGCCCGGGGTGGGGGGGGTGGCGGTACCCATACGTTAACGAGTTATTGCACTTGCCGGATGGGATATGAACCGTTCGAAACAGACGTAGCCGTGCGCTCTCTTGTGAAGATCGCGCATGGAAACCCTTTGTTGGATGGACTTCAGGGGCTAATTACAGGTTAATTACAGCCGACCCCCCAAAAATAATGTTAGATTGTAAATAAGCAACCAAAATACTATAAGAAACTGCCATTTCTCGCTAAATACCCGCCCTGTATCTACTACTTAGATCTACCAAAAATGCTCTTATTTTCTCATGTTCTCAGGTAGCACACCGCCCTGAAGGCCACAAGTAATGTCATGATGCTTAAGACACTGGTCTACATATATAGGCTACCGTCAGCGCAAGCAGTGGACATAGCTTTTAGACTATCGGGTATTATAAACTATATCCTTTTTTCATTGTGAACGGTTTCGTACAATACCATTCAACTGAATATTATTGTACCATAGTTGCTTACCTAATCCATGTGAAAGATAATACATTAATATAAGTTACATTCACCTCTATTTGTCACGAGTATCCTTAGTAACTATCCTGCCATAAAGCCATTGATATCCAGTTGTTTACGTGACTTTAAATTCCGTTTGAATCCTCAGTAACTATCCTGCCATAAAGCCATTGATATCCAGTTGTTTACGTGACTTTAAGAGCCCTTACACACGAGGACACTAGTGTCCGCCACCGGTGTCGGACACTAGTTGCCTCCCATATTATCAAATGGAGCCTTTCACACGAGGCAACAGCAGTGTCCCAAGCAGACAACTTCCGGGCAACAGATATTTCGGTGTCTCGCTCCCGCAACACGTGGCGGACACTGACGGTTGCCGCCACTCACTGCAAAGCATTGTTTTAAATGGAAGCTTTCACACGTAGCCACCAGTGTCCGCCACCGCTGCCCACTGGCCAGCTTCTCATGCTCAGTTTGACACCCATCATCATCCCATGATGGAAGGAGACGGCCTATCAAGGACAATTTCGAAGAAGGTGGAGGAGAAGCTGAACACGGAGGACCTCATTTGTGAAATAGAAAAACTACCAGCACTATGGGACCCATCTTGTGAGGGATATGCAAATAAGATAGAAAAGCAGAACTGCTGGAATGCAATAATGGTGAAACTCATTCCTGATTTTGAAGAGAAACCCCTCTCAGAAAAGAAAGAAATACGTAAGTCCTTTATGTTTATTTTTATTTTCTGTTTCATTACATGTTCACAAGGCATGTTCACAAGGCAAGTAAAGAATCTACTGTGCTTACGTATACAAGTTTATTCATTATTACACACAAAAGTTACCCCATTCCTGTCACCAACCACACACACACCACCACACCATGTCACCACCACCTACCCACACCACCACACCATGTCACCACCACCTACCCACACCACCACACCATGTCACCACCACCTACCCACACCACCACACAATGCCACCACCACCTACCCACACCACCACACCATGCCACCACCACCTACCCACACCACCACACCAGGTCACCACCCACGCCATTGTCTAGATACGTTGTAACTGCCATGGAAGTGCACCTTGGTCACTGACAAAGTAGTCCGCAAATTTGTCTCTCAAATGGCTGGTAAGTCTTGAAGTTGGCCCTGCAGCAGGTTCCATATCAAAGAGCCCTTCCACGGTTAAAGTATCCTCAATTCGAACGCCATCTCTGTGTCTTACAAAATTATGCAAAACACAACACGCCTTGATGATGTCCTCTGCCAGTGATAGGCTTACATTGAGTGGTCGATGGAAGATGCGCCATTTGTTTGCAAGGATTCCAAATGAGCATTCAATGAGTCTGCGGGATCGTGAAAGTCTGTAATTGAAGATGCGTTTCTTTTGACTCAAAAATTTACCAGCATATGGGCGCAGAATGTGTTGGGATAGTCCAAAAGCTTCGTCAGCCACAAATACAAAAGGCATGGTGTTCCAAAGCCTGAGTACGATTCTTGTGGAGCAGGAACATTCAGGGTTTGATTTTCAGGTTCCCTGAAAAATTTACTCTCCTTGAACACAGTTGTGTCAGAAGACTTCCCATATGCACCTACATCAATAAATATGAATTTGTGTGATGCATCGCATACAGCAAGAAGCAAAATCGAAAAGTAGTTCTTGTAATTATAATACAAAGAGCCACTATTCTCTGGTTTGATTACCCTGATGTGTTTCCCATCTAAGGCACCAAGACAATGAGGGAAATCAGTCGTTTGGTAAAACTGAGCTGCAATTTCCAACCAAAATCTTTCTGTCACATCAGGAAAACAAACTGTCTTCACTCTTTCCCAAATAGCCTTGCAGACTTCCCGGATGATGTTCGCGATGGTAGATACGCCTAGTCTGTACTGGTATTGAGATCAGTCATGGTGTCACCGGTGGCCAGATACCTGTAGCAAAAATTTTAAAAAAAGTAGGAATAGGTTAATTGTGACTGCAGCACACACACACACACACACACACACATACTGACGTTGTACAGTTTGCAAATCGTATTTGATGTTTATGATTTCTCTTTGTCAGTGGTTGTTGTTCAGAAGAAGTGGAAGGGAATCCGGTCCTGCTATGCCAGAGAGCTGTTGAAGAAGAAGCAAGAAAAGAGTGGATCAGGTGCCTGTGGACGGAAGCAATATGTCTACTTTGAAGCCCTGCGTTTTCTTGAAACTGTCTCCAAACACACTGCAAGCAATATGGATGAAGAGACTAATCAGGATAATGAACATGAAGACTCCCAAGAGCTAGGTCAGGAAATGCAAACTTGGGAGACTGAGAAACGTCCTGGAAAACGTTCTCATAACCAGTCTCGAACACAAAAAGTACTGATGATGAACTCATTGAACTCCTCAAGAAAAAGCATTGCGTGAGAATCAACAGGCAACAAATGAAAATGACGAGGATAGGATGTTCTTACTATCCTTAGTAACAGAACTGCACAAGGTACCTGCAGACAGAAAATTGAAGCAAAAGCAGGATATTATTGCTACCATTTACCAGGCTCAACAGGTGTACCAACAATGGCCACAGGACTTTCAGCATCAGGCACCTCCCAGATACCAGCCTCCACAGCCATCACCAGTTTTCCACTATGCCCAGCAACCAGCAGTTCATGGGGATTATCATAATTCTCTGAATAACATTCCTCAATGCAGCAACACTAATCTACAAACAACTCCTATGTCTACACCAGCACCATCACCAGCCATGTCTGACATCAGCAACCATATGAATGATAATTAGTTATTTCTTGCATAGTAAGCACCTCATTGTTTGTACTAAATAGAACTGTACTTGTAAGGAAATAAATATTACTAATAGATCAAGTTTTTAAGTTTTTTTGTCTTATTAATAGATCTAGTATTTTTTTTATCATGTATGTCCTCGCAAAAGTACCAGCAACTAGTTATATAAGGCTTACCTCAAAGTTACAGCAAGCTTCTCGTCTGGTGCAATGCATTCTCTCATGTTTGTGGTAGTTCCTGTGATGTCTCTCCTGACGTAGCTGAGAAGTTCTTCAAATGACGGCTTGCTCATACGAAAATAGTTGAAAACTTCTTTTCATCAGCACACAAATCATTGAAAAGTGTATGATGCGCTCCTGTGTTCATTCTTGATGACAACACGGGATGTACATGCACCTTCCTCTCTACAGAGCGCCTCTTCGATTTCTTTTTGGCCAGCAAAGCAACAAGTAGAAGCTCTTCGTTTCCCGCCATTCTTCCGACTGAGGTGTGTGAGTGGCTCACTAGTTGCCATGCGGTGTCTTGAGCAAGGACACTAGTGTCCGACACCGGTGGCGGACACTAGTGTCCTCGTGTGTAAGGGCCCTAAATTCCGTTTGAATCCTTAGTAACTATCCTGCCATAAAGCCATTGATATCCAGTTGTTTACGTGACTTTAAATGCCCTGTTTGAACTCTTGACACCAACTCTGCCAGGAAGAAATAAAAAACCATTCACGTCACTCTATAACTATGGGTGTGATTACTTTGTTGGCCGGTGGACTTGCGTTAACTGAAGTAGTACTTTTTCACAATATATGGTACAGTACTTTTTTGTAATATAGAGTAAAGCACTTTTTTTTTTTTTTACAATATATGGAAGGATTAAATGAAACTGAAATACATACAAGACAATGATATATTGTCCCAAAACAATGTTTCAGATGTTGATAGACCATCAGGTGTCCTTTGAATTTTTCCGAGGAGTTTCACAGAGAGAGAGAGAGAGAGAGAGAGAGAGAGAGAGAGAGAGAGAGAGAGAGAGAGAAACAAACCCACTAATCAACTCCTAACCTAATCCTGGTCAGAATCGAGTGAATCCGGGTTTTTTTTTCAAAACCCAAGCTGGTGGGACAACAGGAGGGGGGGGGGGGTGGCAGAGGCTTCGAGCTGTCCAACTCGCCAACGGCCGATGAAAGACTAACTGGAAAGCTTCTTCTTCACTTCTGACAAAAGATACAGAGCTGTACTATTGCAATAAAGCCTGTCTTGAACGTGTGCTTGCTCTCGCGTGCGTGCGTAAATTTCCCACACCTATCATCTGACATCCTTGGATCCTACCCACCGTGAAAATGGTGCAAATACTGACACCATATACTGTACAACCGTCCTTTTGTGCTTTTGAAGAACGTCACTTAAAAGCGTAATGACATTACTGCAATCACCTCAAACTAACCATTTTAAATACTGTCCCGAGCTTGGATTAAATGATATGAGAATGAAAGTTGGGCCTCACTAAGAGCCACTGTCCACCACCTGGTAAGCAGGCAATTGACCTGTGATAACGGTTGTTCACCCAATTCAAACAATGTTGCAATTTCGTGGTAATTATTCAGCAGGTATCCAAGTAACTGCCACATTAATTATGGAGCTATACATGAATTAAGTTACATATTGGCCATATTGATTCAGCAAGTACTTGGCCGTCGATTACCAATGCTGCCCAAATTGAGAAGAGGCAAAAAAACCCTCATTTTTCAAGGATTTTTAGACATTGGTGATGACATTTAAGGACCTTTTCATCTCAAGCCTTGCTATCAGATTTCCATCAACTGAATTTTTGTTTTTTACTCTTAGATAATAATTATTTTAAACTGCACCTACCTATCGTGCTTTTCAATTTAGGGAGTCACAGCACCACAAATCGCTATAGTTGGCTCTTTTCCACATTACCCAAGATAGCCTGTCTGACATCGTCTGTGCTGGTTGAAAGAGCCCAGATATACAAATCAAGCCTTCTTTCTCCTTTCAAAACCTTAGTAAAATTGAGATGAAAGCTTTGGCACGGACCCCGAACCACAAATACACTGAAGGTCCTCAGAATCTTCGCAGAAATTTGCTAAGTCAGTTTCTCAAAAAGTATACAACACCCTTCCAGCTTCAGACTTGACGACCTACAGAAGTCTTTGCCAAAGTTCCAAAATTCCAAATCGTGAGACCACAATAGCCCTTTCCGTAGCATTCTTAAGATTTCCAATGGTCATTCAAATCTCAACTCCTACAAAATCAAGAATATGTCCAAGAAACTCTATATTCTTACCAGAGACCTCCTCACTTTCACTTCGTAAGCCCTTGTTTGTAAACACCACACAACAGTTCACCTTCCTTTTTGGTTTCACGCTGATCACGCACCCTCGTGAAAAAAAGAAGTCTAGTCTGGGAGTTGTATAAAGCTTGGGAGTTGTACAAAGCTTGCAGGTTGTGTAATGAAGAGGAAAACTGATAATGAATGAGACCCTTGAAAAATCCATCCAAGTGGACATGAGGTGTTGATGAGATGAGTCAGCATTCCTGGTCCTGTATGGCTTGGTGGAGAAGGTCTGCAAATTGGTAGCTAAAAAAAAAAAAAGCTAAATGTACATTACGCCCTACCTACGCTCATTAGTAATCAAGTATAAATCATGAACCAAAGGGAGGCGGTACTGGGATATTATTAACTTGAAGGTGTTCCTTTCAAAATGGAAGGAATGGCTTGCCTGTGCGGGTCCTCAGCAAAAGGATAACGAAGACTATAGTTCCCAACGTGCGGTGTGCTCTGGTAATTAGTTATTTTCATCTTAATTTGCATCCAGCTCTTGACTGGAGCATTTAGAGACTGATGGAGGATCTTTGATTTGAAAGAAGGAGAATAATCATGTCGTCTTGAAGAACATTTTCCTCCTTGAGGAAAGGGCGAGACATGATATCTTCGCGTCTCCTTGTGTCCCTCTCGAGTATATCATTCCCATCTCCTGCCCAAGGCCTTTCTGCCTGCGTTAAGAGTTACGTGGAAAGTCCTTCCTTGGCCAGTGTTCAGCTCCTCTTCTCTTCAGTCTTGCATTCATATCGTTTGGAAGGTTGTCAGAATTCGATTTTGCTGATCGTCAGAGTGCAAGGAAATTTGTCTGGCAATAATGGCACGCGGGTTAGGTAATGTAAGTGAAGACTGGAAATTCTGACTGAACGCGCCATCACATGGACATTAAAAATGGGGCTGCCGTTGTGAGGATTCTGCACATTAACTGTCGATGAGAACGTCATTACAGGAAAGACCTGAGGTTACAAAATCCATTTCTCAAGTCACCCCAGGAGTCAGGGTGACGTGAAAACCCGAGGTATTCCAGAAGAAATGGAGAACCCGTTCATTCAGATAAGCACAACGTCACTAAAAACCGAACTTTAATGAGAACGGCATCCGAAGTTTAGACCAAATTTGGGGGGCGGCAACCGGCATTGAAGGTGGCCACTTCCGCTTCTGTACTGACTGTTTTCTAATTGTTAAGTGGATTAGTTATTTCTTGTCTATTTTCATTCCTTGTCTTTACATTGAAGATCACTGTCCAGGTTCTGACTCGTTCCAAAGCTGTCTTGTAGCTGCTGCGTCGATTTCGGTTGTAGGTACTGCCTCCATCGCTGCATTGCCGACATTATGTCGCTTCAGATTTTCCCTCTGGATTGCGAACGATGGAAAGGGCCTGGAGAGTCGAGCAGTGCATCGGAACTGTGAACATTCCAGGTCTTCTTCAGTTTTGATGACTGGCTGCAAGCCATTCGTGGTAGGTGGTCATTCATATCTGTGATCTGAAGGTCACATTGGACTGTAGACCTTGACTAAATTTTATGATATCACATTATTCATTATTTAAAATGCCAGCTGTGCTGCTCCATTCGCGAGAGAATGATGCAAGATTCACTAAGTTACTTGAACTTGAACGAGATGAGAACTTAGAAAGAGACGGAGGGAGAAATGAAATAACTGCTGGTCACGATATTACAGAGCGCCATACAAAGTTAAGCTTCTCTTTATTGAAGGATCAACTGAATTGGTTTTTTCTTTAATTCCTGGTCGATGCTTCAACTCTCCGTCAGTGCATCTCGCAATTGTAGGCATTACTTAATGTCATTTGCAGCGTCCCTCGGTCCCTAGCTGCACTAAATCCTGAGCTTTTTACTTGACCTCCATTCCCGATTTTTTTTTTTTTTTTTTCAGTCTTGATGTCCATCCACACCAACTCCCTCTTCTCACAATCTTACCGAATGGCTGAGAGATAGGAATCCCCACTCCACCAACTAAGGGCCTCTTGAACATTAATTTTTGGATAAAACTTTTTACAAGACACTGATGGAGAGATTATAGACAGGATTTGGTGAGTGTGCTGAGAATCATATCATACCATGACTTTGCTCTGCCTTGTTTTAGAAACTTTCCCGAGTGCCCCCAAGCTGTTTTCTAGTGAATGATGACTTCTTCAACTCACTTTTATGAATCGTATTAAGCAGTCCGACTGGTATGGGTCATTTCAAAGCCCGCTTTACCTTTGTACGTTGCTTGCCCAGAAAATTCACAAACACCGCTTGTACAGGACACAGGTGATACGTTTACCTCCTAAGACGACATAGTAACTGGTAGCCTACATCCAGTGTGCTCCATTGGTGGGTAACACACTAGAGAAAACAGATATTTGCAAATAGGATTTAGACATTTGCAAAACATTGATCATTCCGCCTCGGATATTGACTAGTAAATATTTTACACAAAAAGTCCTTACACAAAATCTAAGGAACTCAGATTCACGATTATAAATATATATATCCGTAATTCTAGGAAGTGAAGAATATGCTCCCCATAAAAATTGTTCTAGTTCCTCAGAATATTGACGTCACACGCCTCCTATTGCTCGTGGCATTAAAGATGCTCTGATGCATTGCATAGGGAATAGCAACAATGATAGATCACTCTTTGATGCAAACGCAAATGACTGACTGCAGTCAATCATAAAATTGAGTGGAACACAAAACAAAAGACCAAGCAGTTGACTGTAGTAGTAGCAGTGCGCTAAACTATATATATATATATATATATATATATATATATATATATATATATATATATATATATATATATATATATATATATATATATGGTAAAGTTGAATATTCTAGTCGAGAATATCAATAAGCTCTTTTTTAATAGCACTATAAATTAAAACTCACCAGTAGGCAGTGCAAGTATATATATATATATATATATAGAGATATATATATATATATATATGTATATATATATATATATTATATATATATATATATATATATATATATATATATTATATATATGTGTAAAGAATATTCTAATGAGAATATCAATGCTTCTTTTTTTTAATAGCACTATAACTTAAAACTCACCAGTAGGCCTTCCAAGTGATAAAAACAAACTTAGGCTTATTTAATGTGCATGGTCGAGATAACGTTTCTGAAAGAATGCTTAGAGATACAATGTTATTTTGTGTAAAAGTGATCTGATTGTTCCTTTAACTCATGGATGACCATCCAATGTCTGTGATGACTACTGCCCAGTAATTCAATGTTACTTTTTACTGAATCCTATTAGTTCATGCAGTTTGGGCGCATAACTTCGGCTGGGATTTTTAAAAATAACAGGAAAACACCACTTCATTACATTGCCAAATAGTGAGTGAACACGCTGTTATTGTCTGTTTATGGATGGCACCAGTACTTTCCTCGATCATCACTCATGAGAAAGTTATCTGTCGCAAAACCTCTCTGAGGCCTATCAGTCTAAGTTCGGGGAGATCCGGTGCTTGCGTGCACACCATTTCAGTCACTTAGTCAGCACGCATCATCCTTTTAAAGAATCATCATGGTTTTGCTTTCCTTGGTTACTTGAACACTGTATATATGTATCGTCTAATAGCCGTAAATTGCATTATTTAGCTGTGTAAATGCAGTGCGGAGACTCCAGGCCCATCTCATTTTTCTGCAGTCCATGGTAAGATGAACCGATCAACTGTTCACATTATTATATTCCCGGATCTGTTGGTAAGTTGTCTGAGGTCGAACTCCTGTAGATGACTGGTATAAAGAAATGAAAAAAACAAAACTCATTGCAGTACCACAATAAAACGGAATGAGGTAATCATCATAAGGATCACCTTAGGCAGTAGTGGCACTTTCACTCAGGAGGCATCGGCTTGTAAGGAATAGCGCCAGTCTACTTAAACGAGAGAGAGAGAGAGAGAGAGAGAGAGAGAGAGAGAGAGAGAGAGAGAGAGAGAGAGAGAGTTTTTTATTTGACTTCTAAACCGTTAGAAATTTTGGCACATGAATCTTCTCCATAAGATGAAAATATGAGCAGTAAAAGTGTCGTTCGATATAGCGATAAATCACAATGACTGAATTTCAACATTGCTTAAACTGAAGGATAGTTAATAAAACGATTGAGGAACGGAGTATTGTTTTGAGAATGCCGACGCAGTTCGAGATTCGTTTGTTCGTCCTTCAGCCAATCAGGAGCCGGCTTTCAACCTCTCTAGTTGTGAAGGGAGTCGATGCATGAGCTCTCGTGATTGGCTGAAGGCTCTTCTGAAGGTTTCCAGTTAAATTGTGGATGGACTGACATCGGTCAAGTGCATTTTTCCTCGTCCACAGAATATTGTGCCACAAATAAATCAAGATTATTGGTGTTTTTTGAAGAGTTGTTTGGTCAACCGAAGGGTTTGTCATATATCCAAAGAAATTAGCTGTTGGCCCTTCAGAGAAACTCGCGCCACTGCGAAGCCGGACCTTCCTTCTGCAGGAGAAAACCAGATGATAGACTCAGGCACCAGGACCTCACAAGGTCAAGGTAAGGGAGGACTCCAGCAGGAGGTCAGTATAGTAATAATTGGCATTTGATAAACAATGTCGTAGTCAGGTTACCTTGTCACTATTGTTACATTAAACCGGCCTTATGCCAGCACAGGCTCTCTTGCTCATACGAGCAAGTGTCTTTCGTAGCTTTTGGTGAGAAAAGTGGTGTTTGATGACAGAACAAGAATTAGGAGCCTTATGCCAGCACAGGCTCTCTGTTTGTACGAGCAGCCTTTACGCAAGTAGTTTCTGGGTCTACAGAGAAAGTGGTCTTGATCATAAACAAGAATTAAGATAGGGATTTCATTCCTTTGAAATCTCCCAGTGCCTGTCAGTCAAGCAGAAATGAGTGTTTATCTATATGGGAGTTCCAGGTGGCACTGGAATCTGACTTGACCCCAGGGGTATCGGGGTTTAAAATCTGGAAATATCGCAAAATCTAGAAATATCTCAAAATCTGGACTTCGGTTAGAATGGTCCAGGATTGGTTCAGCCACCATTTATCTGGACTTTGGTTTCTCCAGAGTTCCTGAAACTTCCTGAAACATGACGAATTGAAATGATGAACATTATTTTGTTCAATACAAGAAGTTGTCAAAGTGATCATGAAGGGAATACTTTTGATAGCTTTCATAAATGTCAAGAATTGTAAATATTTTGAATGAAGTAATGAGCGATTCAACATTATCTCAGTTATTTTGAATGAAGTAATGAGCGATTCAACATTATCTCAGTCTCCTATTAAATCATCGAATTCATCATATATAAAAATCGGAAAAAAATAGTTTAGTGGGAAGTGGAATATTGGAAATTTTGACTGTTATTTGATAACCTTTTCAAAACATCGTACGTAAACTTAACAGAGAGAGAAAGGTTTACATCAGGTGGCACGTACTGTCCTGATATCTATCTTTCTGGGTACTGAAAAAAAATGTTGAGCTTGAACAACCTGCTGTGGATAATTATCATACGCATACAGTAAATAATTCATGATTCATTCTTTCAGATGAATGTAGGAAATATTGTGTATAACTATGCAAGAGACACTGAGGCTCCTCTTCTGCCTAGAAATGACAATTCACTTCACCAATTACATTTTATTGTTCAGAAAAATCACATTGAAAACTGAGGTAGATGTGAATGTATGTATTTTTAGTAGCACCCGACAGATTCCGTAAGAGTATATACACTATAGTATATCAGAAATGAGACCAAACGCAGCAGCAGGGATAACAAGAAGAACACATTCCCCTCAAGCTCGCTCTCCGTGAGAGGATGGCAGAACATGGTTGTTCAGACCTTGAAAGTCCGTCCTTGCTGGATGCTATCGTTCATGTTAGCTATACCCAAGTGTGCAAGACTGCTGCTGTTTGGTCTCTTTTCGCTGTGACATTTAATCCGAGGTTTCATTAGGAACTAGGGCATTCTGCAATTGTGTATTTATCTATTTTGCTCTGGGACCACCCGATTCACACGTACGGCTGAGCTAGCGCCATCTGTGAAATCGTGCCTGCTGCACCGGTCGAATTCCAGGGGATATTCTGAGGAGGCCCTCCAGTCCAAAGCGTCGCAGTTGGAAGGCTCTCGTGACCGGGTGGGTAGCGTCAGCTGACCGTAGATTGGTATTTGTGGTGGCCTCATTTGCCTCTTGATATTAAATAACATTTGCTTGTTTCCCCATCCTTCCACCATCGTCTGTTTTGCTTGCACCTTCATTCCGAATTGCCTTCAGTGAAGCCCAGCTGATGGAAGGAAGCTTCTAGTTCACTCTGTTTCACTGGAAGTGTGCTGGGACATTTATAGTTCATGCGTGTTTACTGCAACAAATAAAGAATCGGAGTTATCATCGAGATAGAGAGCACATTATCTCCATGATGGGGGAGGGGACAAGAGTTCAAATTTCTACCTGTGTCACTACGGGCACTCATCCCTCCCCCACCGGCTCCCTCCCTCCCTCCCACACACACGCAGAGAGAGAGAGAGAGAGAGAGAGAGAGAGGTTGATTATGCATCCAGTATTTGGCATCATTGCTCAAAAGCGTTTAAAGAGTCTTGAATTAAAACTTCATCCTTTTGACTGAGGTCTGTTTTTCCCAAAACTGACAGTGGCTCCGTCTACACCTGAGCCGCAGGCCTCTCTTCTTCTGGCTGGGTAGACAAAAGTGACAGTGTAAAGTGACAAGACCATTTGTGGGATACTGGAAGGTGACCGAGTGTGTTCACCCCGGGGAAATAGGGGTGGTTCAAATAGCAGCAGCAGCAGAAGAAGCAGCAGAGTGCATAGAGGACAAAGACGCCTCATGACTTTTTGTCTGTCACATCAGTCTGTCTGTGTTGAAGAAACATGACCGTTAATCACTTTTGTCTTTGACATGTTCAATCAACAGGGGATGAAAGCCATTTTATAATGACGCTGGTTTGTCCATTCATACTGAAATTAAAAGTATATTATGCTTTTATACGGTATGTGTCAGTGTGCAGCGCGAAAGCCACATTGTTAAGTATACTATGTTTATGCATGCCAGGGATTATGGTAGCAGTCCTAGGCTTCTGCAGTTAGGACCATCGTTATGAGTAGGCTTCTGTGGGTGGCGGAGTGGTCAGTGCACCTCATGCGGTTCAATGTAGGCATGGCTGAGGGTTCGTGCCCTCTACAACCCCTTTCATTCCTTTTACTGTTCTTCCATTCACATTCTCTTTCTTCCATGTGACTTCCCTGAACCCTCTCCTAACAGTTGTTCCATAGTTTTCCTCCTGTTACTCCTTTCAAACCTTGCTACTCTCAATTTCCATTTCAGCGCTGAGACCTCACAGGTCCTAGCGCTTGGCCTTTGGCCAGGATTCTATATTTTATTCTATTCTGTTCTCTGCTAAACAGCCATCATTCAAAACAGAACTGTTTTTCTAACATCTGTTGACGCAGGTAGGTCAGAGATAAGGATAACCGGGTGAAATGCACCATGTTTGGTATCAGTCTTACCTGTAAGGAGATTTTACAGATTATGTAAATATTGTACAATTGACAATTGATAGGATGTCGTCATGCTGGCCGTTGCCTTGACAACTAAAAAAAAAAATAATAATATTCATCCACTTTTTCATTCGCCCAGAAATCATGCGTGATTGGGGCCACTGCCATACCACCGAAGCTTGGGTTATAGTTATGCGATGGCATAGTCTCTCTCTCTCTCTCTCTCTCTCTCTCTCAGTCCTTCCCCGTCGTTCCACCTCACTCTTACGCTATTTTTTGTCATTTTAAATACATGTTTATTACCACTTTTTTGCTTTATTCTTGTTCTCGGATCATTCCCTTTTCCCCGTAGAGGGTTAGTGCCGTCAGTGCACCATGCACTGTAGGCATTACTTAAGGTTCTTTGCAGCGTTCCTTCGGCCCCTAGCTGCAACCCCTTTCATTCCTTTTACTGTTCCTCCGTTCAAATTCTCTTTCTTCCATCTTACTTTCCTAACCTCTCCTAATAAATGATTGACAGTGCAACTGCTTTGAGGTTTTCCTTCTGTTTCACCTTTCAGACCTTTCTACTCTCAATTTCTGTTCCAGCGCTGAATGACCTCATAGGTCCCAGCACTTGGCCTTTGGCCAAAATTCTATATTCCTTCCTTCCTGCCTCCCTTCCTTCCTTCCCTTTTTCTTTCCAGTCTCCATTTTCTCAAGACCGAAACTCTGAACTCTTTCTGTGGCTAAAGCATCGTTCCCTCCCAGACCCCTGTACAGTACAGTAGCAGCACTTACTGAAACTCGCTGCAATAATGTTTTCTTTTACTGCCCTGTTCTTACCATTATACTGACATTCTCTTTATTTTCTGTTTTAATTTCTCTAACTCCTCTGCATGTTTGTGTGCATTACGGGCTTCCCAAGTGAATGAGCCTGTGCTGGCATATGACTGGCTTAATCTAAATCATCACAGTAGTGGCGGGAGCACTCAGCTCACAAACAGCTGACGTGGACGTTGGTCCTTCACTCGGCCAAAGGTCATCAAAACAGAAGTGTCTCTACGAGGTGATCATAAATACCCTCTCTCTCTCTCTAATAAGCTGGATCCGTGGAAGACCTTGTTTCTATGAGTCATACCAGTTCCTAATGTGTTTTTTCCCAGTGAATAAAGCGAAGCTTGGTCAGTCTGGCTCTAAATCTGGCAACGGAAGTATTTTAGCGGATAATGTTTTGGGTAGGCTACACGAGGGCCAAGAGGTGTACCACAAAGAGTTAGGAAGAATTGCTTATCACTGAATGATGGCGAATCTGCTGCTCTTGAAACTTTGAGAAGACACGCTATGCGCAAAGTCACTGCAAAAATTGTCTTTGCAAGGTGAGGAAAGGATCTCATATTGATATACCATTATTTGAAGTTATGTAAAATTAATTAGAACTTAAACTGTGGATGGTGACATCAATAATGGATAATGTAAATCCCTTCCCAGTGAACATGTGTTCACCTGAAAAGCATTTTATTGTGG